>NW_026021534.1:463569-527897 GCF_019186545.1 Solanum stenotomum | reverse complement strand
ATCACCATAAAGAACATTCATTGTCATTCTTTCCATTTTATAATGGCATTTAATCCGATATATATTATGACTTCAATAATGTTATATCCGTTATACATTGCTTTAGCATTATATATTTTTTCATAGCCCTTGGCAATCAACTAAATGGATGCAGATGCAGAGGTTCTTGATTAAGCAGATGAATTAAACAAATTCGGTCAAAGTGCTTTTTATACAGCTATTTGATAATTAATTCAATTGATTATGTTTTATTCCATGGGCATGGGCTTTCACACAGATGCAGAGGTTTGTGAAACAGAGACTACCTCAACAAATTCAATCCTCTTTTCCGCCTTAATTCTTTCTAATATTGTTATCGTTAATTATATGCATTTGTTAGTATAACGGTAAAGTGAAGAGCAGGGTCTTATTTTGCAATAATTCTCCCTCTCCATTGTTTTCCTAGGGGATATAGAGAGACAATACACAACTATTATTATCCAAAATTTGCTGAAATCTCAATCTCTATTGTGAATTCTGTTCATCAGGAAGGTGCGGCTTCTCTCCCTTACAAAACAAAATCAACAGGTAAAATAATACTCCCTCCGTCCCATTTTATATGTCACCTTTCGGATTTCAAGAGTCAAACAAGTCTATCTTTGACCGTAAATTTTTCATAGATCTTTTAAACATTTTGAATTATCAATTATTGTGACTCATAGTACTTTTTACGTAGTTTACAAATATATAAATTTCATTTCAAAAAAATTGAAAATTTCATGGGCAAATTTTCCGGTCAAACTTAAACTGTTTGACTCTCAAAACATAAAAGGTGACATATAAATTGGGACAGAGGGAGTAGTTGATTTAATGGCAAGCAACAACTGTTGGTGGACTAATGACTGGTTTCTATCTAATTTGGTCTAGAATCATTGAAATTCAGTGATTATTTTTATATTTATATGCATGTGATGTGTTCGTTGAATATGCATCTTCACTTCCTATAAAGCTCTCATCCTAGCCATAGCAACATAAAATTTTAGCCTTCTAGAGCATGAAACACAACTTACATTGATTGCTAATTCTTGAAGGAAATCTCTCTGGAAGTGATTTTATACGAGTTTTGAAATTTGTCTTCAAGAATACTCTCTAACTATTTGTGTGGCTATAGTTTCATTAAAGGTAAAAAAGAATTACTCTATAAAATTAAATTGTTCTCAATTATAGAAAGATACATTCTTTGAAACTGAACAAAAAGGAAAGTATTAGCAATAATCACTTGCAAATTGTGGTGATACTGATTTGTAAGTATATCTTTAAAACGTGAGTCAGTTGTAATGACTCAAATTTTACATCTTCAGTTTATGTACTACAATCACTATCGTTATCAAAAATAATTTTAGAGGACTCTTATATGATAAGATTCTTGAGAACAAGTCTATCTATACAACATATATGAAGTTGAAGGTTTTACAATTGAATAAAAAATTCAATGATTAATCATTTATTTATCATAAAAGAAATAAATCAATATTACAAAGAAAATTATATTTAAGAACAAATGTTACTTTCTCCAATTCAAAAGTTATTGAGGCAATGCATAGTTTACATAGTTTCTCGATTTTTTTAAGCTTTTACATGATTTGTCAAATATTAAAAGAAACTATTTTTACAACTTTAATAAGGATTTTAAAGGCCGCGCGAGGCGCGGACAAGTTCTCTAGTTTTAAATTAAGTTTGAACCCACCTAAAACCGCATAGACCTGCAATTTGCCCCACATTAGTTTAAAAAAATTATTTCAACCTGTCCCGCACAACCTTAAAATCACCCCACCCCACATCCTCCCTGTTGTCATCCCTGGTGAAAGTTCAAATAGCAAATCAACTTAAGCTACTAAAATTCTCCAAAATTTGAGTACTCCACTTTAGTTGTTTTTAAAGAAAAAAAAAAGTTAACAACGCAATAATACGATTTAAAGAGTAAAAATAATAAACGAAAATGGAGACTAATATTACAACATACAACGTCCTTGAAGGATAATTAACAAAGGAAATATCACCCTCACAAAAATAACAAAATACAAACACAATAGTTTATTAGTAAGTTTAACTTATATACATCAACAGTACCATAAAGAATCAATCAAACCGTGTAAACATTCTTTACAATAGTATTATCAATGTATATAAGTCAAACCCTAGAAATACAACAAAATCAAAACAACAACTTTATTCAATAATATAAACACAATCCAAATAGTAAGAGTACTAAGTGGAGGTTCCATTAGATGGGTTAATTTTTTTCTTATCATTCTTGAAAGGGGACAACATAGTTTGGCCTATCTTTTCAACAGCCATTGTTGTCACTGACTTCTTATCTTTCTTTGGAAACACACTGCCATTTTTTGATGTGCCTACTTTGCCCTTTTCATTATTATTCTCCATATCTCTTAAAATTAATTATGAATATGAGGAATTAAGTGTAGTGTATTATTGCTTTGTTGCTTTAACAATTGTGATGATTTGAGGAGTTCATCATATGTTGAGGTATTTATAGGATTTTGAGGCCTTTGTTTATAATGACATCAAAGTTCTCATGTAACTCTGGTTGAATTTCTATGTAATTAGCTTATGTATATGTGTGAGTGTGGGTTTTTGGATATTTTTGAGTCAAAAAAACTATAGTTTAATGATTTTGTTGTCCAAATAAAATGAAAAATGATTTAATATGTAATTTTCATAACTTGAATGACTATCCAAGAAATTAACTTAGGTAGTTGAGCTAAGGAAATTATGTATTTATTGTTCAAGCTAAATTATCAAAACATAATTTTTTTTTCTTGAAATGGAATATGTGTTTGTGTGAGTGTGTGTTAATTTAAATTACTGAAAACTAATAGGTGTTTGTGTTGGAGGGGTAATAGATTTGTGTGGGTTTGTAAATTAATTAGGATGACTTTTATTTTAAAAATAATTAATGTGTATTTATTAATTTTTAGTTGACGACGAAATTGTTTTATATTTCTAGGAAATGTTCAAGTATACTCCGTAATACTTGTGATAATAGTTTATTTTAAAAAAAATACTTAACCAATCAAAGAGAAAATTGATTTTACTTTTCCATGTAATTTCACTATCTTTATTCTTTATGGAGTACTATTTTTGCCTCGTAAAATATATAAATTCTAGTTTTTAAATATGTACTTATCATAATCTTACATGAAAAAAAAATGTTATTTCTACAATCAAATAGATAAATTGAAATGAAAATAATCAAAGAAAAATAAAGTTGTAAATCTACCGAATATTGTGTTTTTTTTTTTTAAATAATCCTCTTACACTTATCAAGGGTTTAAATTAATTTATCCCATGATAAAATTGAACAATACTGTTTTTCAATATCAACCATCAATATTACAAAATTTTGACAACAAACGGAGTAAATCACACAACACTTATTGTTTTTATTTTTAAAACTTATGTGAAGAAAAGAAGAAGAAATATAAGAATTCTTTCCGCTTTTAGTAAGAAGAAATTTCGTAAATTTATANAAATTGTGTCGTTCTGTGTAATAGCTTAAATTTTTAGATGAAATGATCACACAGTACTTCAACAATATCTTCTCTGAGTACTTATGAATATGAGGGAGTGTATTAATGCTTTGTTGTTTTTAGCTTGTGATGTTTTGAGGAGTACATATGGTGAGGTATTTATAAGAGTTTTGAGGGCTTTGTTTATAATGTCAAGAAAGTTTTCATGTAACTTTAGTTGAATTTCTTAGTAATTAGCTTATGTAAGAGTAAAAGAAGATTGTTGATTATTTCTTGCATGGAATATGTGTTTGTGTGAGTTTTGGGGGGTTTTAAATGGAAGCCGGTGTGTTATTCAAAATTGAAAATATATTGCTCCTATTTTACTCTTTTCGTCCATTTTTATTTGTCCACTATATTATCTTGGGATGTCCAACAATACTTGTTCGATTTATAAAATCAATGTCATGTTGTGTCTATTTTACCATTGCTATTAAATACTGTATTTATTCTTCAATATTTAGATAACTTATATTTAATAAGGGTGATTTGATAAAATTACCCTATCATTTATTGCTTTTTAATTTCTGTGCTAAGTTAATATAGTGGACAACTCTTATTGAACATAATAATTTATTATTACATACGGTGTGCGTATATATGCGTGTTTTTTGATTGGATGGGAATGGGTTTGTGTGTGGATGAGTGAATTAATTTTGGTTTTTTCTATTTATTAATTTCAATTAACGACCTATGAAATTGTCATATATACATTTCTTGGAAATGAAGTACTCCATATTACTCATGATATTAGCTAATTTTTTAAAAAATATTTAACCACTACTAAGGATTTGGAAGGGGAATTCATTATTTTTAAGCTTTATTAACTTTCAAACTTATTAGTTTTACAGAATTAATCAAATGGTAAATTAATTTTACTTTTCCGCGTCATTTCAGTTTTCACTATCTTCATTTTTATATATAATTTTTTTATATTTTTTGAAGGGGAAATGTGTCCCTATCATAATTTTACATGAAAAATATCTTAGAGCTCAAATCAACTAGATATATTTTAAAAGATTTATTAATGGCACAAAAGAAATTCATGTCAATAATATTAGATTTAATTATTCAGAAATTTGAGGATAAGCACTAAAATTGTTGATTCAACTTCAACTTTTCATGTCTATACATTAAATTGCTTGAATACGTATGTGACATCATTAATTGAAAATGTATCCATTCAACACACGTTGTTTCCATGGCTCACATCTCTTTTTGAGAGAGTGAAATAAAAAAATTATTTATTTTTCTAAATTTATATTTTGTATACCACGTCCGATAAATTTTCCTCTCCGCTTTACCTCGCATGACAATTTTTTTTATTTTTCAATCCGACCCACCTTACCCCGCATAAACCTGCACGCATAAATGTTTCAATACTTTTCCTTTTTGATTAAGTTTGACACAAAAAATAAAATTCATAAAAATAAATTTATTACTTTCATTAAGTTGTATTAACTTAATAAATAGTGGCTTGATTTTTTTTATAGGTCAATTAAAAAGCATGTAAGAAACTGTATTAGTTTTGATTGAACTATTTTCATTTACAATCTTCAATATTTTACTTAATTTAAAGAAACTTTCAATTGATAATATAGTTTGAATAAAAAATACTCTCTCTGTCCCAATTTATGTGACTTAATTTTTTTTTAGTCAATCTCAAAAAGAATAACACATTTTCTATATTAAGTAAAAATTTAACTATAAAATATATATTTTACCCTTAATGAAATGATTTACAGCTACACAAATTTCTATCATTCATTTTGGACCACAAGTTTTAAAAGTCTTCCTTTCTTTCTTAAACTCCGTGCCGAATCAAACTACCTCACATAAAATGGGACGAAGGGAGTAATGAATTTGTCATTTTGTGTATTCTTAGTTCTTACTTGTGAAAGGTGCTCTATCACTCTTATAACATGTAAAAAGTTTAAATTAAGTTTGAACCCGTATAAAACCGCATAGACCAGCAACTTGCCCCGTATTAGTTAAAAAAAAATTATTTCAACATGTCCCGCACAATCTTAAAATCACC
Source organism: Solanum stenotomum (assembly GCF_019186545.1). NCBI lineage: Eukaryota > Viridiplantae > Streptophyta > Magnoliopsida > Solanales > Solanaceae > Solanum > Solanum stenotomum. Next base: position 522,290 of record NW_026021534.1, on the reverse strand, counting down.
TCACCCCACATTCGCCCCGTTGTCATCCCCGCAGAAAAGGTGAAAGTTCAAATAGCAAATCAACTTAGCTACTAAAATTCTCCAAAATTTGAGTGCTCCACTATAGTTTTTTTTTAAAAAAAAAAAAAAATTTAAAAGAAGAAGTTAACAACGCAATAACACGATTTAAAGAGTTAAAATAGTAACAAAAAACGGAGACTAATATTACAACATACAACGTCTTGAATGATAATTAACAAAGGAAATATCACCCTCACAAAAATAACATAATAGTACTACACAATAATTTATTAATGAGTTTAACTTATATACATCAACAGTACCATAAAGAATCAGTTAAATAATATAAACACAATTCTTTATACAATTATATCAATGTATATAAGTTAAACCCTAGAAATACATCAGAATCAAACAATTACTTTATTCAATAATATTAGCACAATCCAAATAGTAAGACGACTAAGAGGAGGTGGCATTAGATGGGTTAATCTTTTTCTTATCATTCTTGAAAGGAGACACCATAGTTTTGCCTATCTTTTCAACAGCCATGGTTGTCACTGACTTCTTATCTTTCTTTGGAAACACACTTCCATTATTCTTTGATGTGCCTATTTTGCCCTTTCCATTATTATCCATATCTCTTCTCTTAGAAATAATTATGAATATGATGAAATGTGGTGTATTATTGCTTTATTGCTTTAACTTGTGATGATTTGAGGAGTTCATATGTTGAGGTATTTATAAGAGTTTTGAGGCCTTTGTTTATTTTGTCATGAAAGTTTTCATGTAATTAACTCTGGTTGAATTTCTATGTAATTAGCTTATGTATAATGTGTGAGTGTGGGTTTTTGGATATTTTTATCTAAGGCTAACAAAGAGAGAATGAAAATTTGAAGTAAAAAAAAAAAAAAAAACTATAGTTGAATGATTTTGTTGTTCAAATAAAAAGACCATCCAAGAAATTAACTCTTGTTTGTGTAATTGAGCCAAGGAAACTACCTATTAATTTTTCAAGTTAAATAATTACCAAAAACTAATTTTTATTTTATTTTTTTCTTGAAATGGAATGTGTGTTTTGTGTGGTTTTGGTTTGTTCATTTTAATATTTGTGAAGTCATATGTGTAGATGAGCCAGTAAAGTAGGAATTTAGTTTTTTCATGCTAACTTAAATTGTTGAAAATGTCGTCTGTGTGTTGGAGGGGCAATGGATTTGTGTGGGTTTGTAAATTAATTATGATGACTACTATTTTATTTTTTTAAATAAAATCATGTGATTGTCATACATTTCTAGGAAATGTTCAAGTACTCCGTAATACTTATGATAATAGTTTATTTCAAAAAAATACTTAACCAATCAAAAAAAAATTATTTTACTTTTCCATGTAATTTTACTATCTTCATTACCAGAAATTCTATACTATTTTTTTCTTGTAAAGGAAGTATGTCTATCATAATCTTACATGAAAAAAGTTATTATTTCTACTATCAAAATATATAAACAGAAATGAAAATAATCAAAGAAAAATAAAGTTTCAAGCCTACAGAATATTGTATTTTCTTAAAGAATTTAATCTCTTTATACTTGTCCAAGATTTGGAATAATATCGATCTTCCAAAATAAAATAAAACACTATTTAGCAATACTGATAATTGATATTGTAGAACTTCAGTGAAATTCAAAATACGAAGTAAAGCATATAACACTTACTGCTTTAACTTGAAAAACTTGTGCAAATAAAAAAGAAAGAAATATAAGAATTCTTTCTGCTTTTAGTAATAAGAAAAATTTGTTTTTCAATGTGGCAAATAAGGCGAAGTCATAGCCATCGACAAATACGAAGGTGACGTTGGAAAGGGAGGTAATTTTGAATCGTCTCTCTTTTTTTAAATAGCTAAAAGAAGTATTTCTATTTAAAAGCACAAAAAATCTCTTCTTCAGTACCACCGATAAAGAAGAAATGAACTTTATTTTCCTCGTAACTTATTTTCTTCAATTTCTCAATTCACATTACAACTCATCTTTCGACGGTTAACTAGCTAGATGTGTTTTAAAAAATGTGTGCCAGCTTGATGTCCCCTGAATTTTGTTACTACTTACTATATTCATAATTTTCATTGCTATTATATATATTGATTTCTTAATATTGCGTTGTTGCTATTATACGTTTTATGTACAACTGTTCTGTTCATATAGAAAGTTAAGTTTGGATTTCTAACTAACTAACAGTCATGTAACTAACTAATAAACAATTAACACCTAATTATTTAATTAACCAACTTGTCTCGTCAAATATCTTCAAGGCACTGATGTGCAGTTAGTCAATTCCTCAACATCCCCCCTCAAGCTAGGAGCCATGAAAATGTTTTTCATGCCTAGCTTGGATACCAAATAAGTGTGTTGTGCAACACCAAGGCCTTTTGTAAGGATGTCAGCCTGTTGCTCAATGGTCGAAATATGCAGCAATTTCACCAAGCCCAATTGTACCTTCTCGCGAATGCAATGGCAATCAATATCGATGTGCTTTGTACGTTCATGGAATACAGGATTAGTGGCGATTTGAATGGCCGACTTGCTGTCACAAAACATAGAAATAGGACCAGTGAGAGTGACTCCTAACTCAGTCAGCAACCCTTACCAAACACCTTCAGCGACAGTGGATGCTAGGCTCCTATATTCAGCCTCAGCTGAGCTTCTAGAGATGGTGGACTATTTTTTTTATTTCCAGAAGATAGGTGAATCTCCAAGTTTGATCAAGAAACCAGTGACTGATTTTCTTGTATCAACACAAGATCCCCAGTCAGCATCACAATATGTTGTGAAACAGGGATCAGCATAAGCTGTCATGAATATACCAAGGCCAGGAGATTGTTTGACATACTTAATGACTCTTGTTGTGGCAACCATGTGAGATACTTATAGGAGAATGCATATACTAACTAAGGCATTGAACTGCAAAGGCAATATCTGGTCGGGTTATGATCAAATACAAAAGTCTTCCTATAAATCTCTGATATTCACCTGGATCACTTAAAAGTTGATCAGAATCATCTTGCACATGTTGATCAAAATCAAGTGAAGTGAGTTTCTTATTGACCTCCAATGGTGCTTGGAATGGCTTTGCCCCTGTAAATCCCAAATCACTAATAAGTTCAACAACATATTTTCTTTGGTGCATCAAGATCCCTTCTTTACTTCTAGCAAACTCTGCCAAGAAAATATTTCAAATCTCCTAGGTCTTTGATCTTGAAGCATTGCTGCAAATGGTCTTTAGTCTCATGGATCAATGTTGCATTACTTCCAGTGATCAAGAGATCATCAACATATATCAAAACTGTAACAAGATCCTGATCATTCTTCTTAGTGAACAAGGAATAGTCCAAATGACTTTGGGAAAAACCTGAGTTTGTCAAGGCAGTGGTTAGTTTAATATTTCACTGCCTGGATGCCTGTTAAGCCCATATAATGACTTGGATAATTTGCACACCTGATGTCCTTTCTTTCCAGCAAAACCTAGTGGTAGGTCCATATATACTTCATGTAAATCACCCTGCAAGAAGGCATTATAAACATCCATTTGGTGGATATCCCATTTCTGTATTGCTGTTATAGATATTATTGTCCTCACAGTCACCATTTTCACCACAGGTGAAAAGGTTTCTTGGTAGTTAAGCCCTTCCTTCTAGTTGTATCCTTTTGCAACCAGTCTGGCTTTGGATATTTCCACCTCTTCTGTAGCTTTGTATTTGATTTTATAGACTCATTTACATCCAATAGCCCTTTTTCCTCGTGGTAGGTCTACAACAGTCCAAGTGCAATTGTCCTCTAGTGCTTGTATCTCTGATTGCATAGCTTCTATCCATCTACGATCCTTAACAACTTCCTTGAAATTGCTAGGCTCACAATCAACAGATATCTTAGCAATATAAGCTTGATATTTAGGACTCAAGTTAGAGTACCCAAGAACATCAGATATAGGACAAACACAAGCATATGCCCCTGGTGGTCTGCCCACATAGTCTTGCAACCAAGTAGGAGGTTTATGTTGTCTATTGTATTTCCTTAGTGGTGTTGGGATGACATTATCTACAACATCATTTCTAATTACTGAAGATTCTGCCTCAGCAATATCATGTGGTATAACATTTACTTCAACATGAGGACTATCAACATCATCTTGTCCAATTGCACTATCAGTGGTAACCTCATGATCTACAGAATTAGGAATAGGCTGAGAACTGTATATAGGGGAAGAGAGTGACATAACTGGATCCTCAGCAGCTGAAGATGACTGAGCAAATGGAAATATATCTTCATAGAACACAACATCTCTGCTTATGAAACATGATTTTGTCTCCAAATTGTACAACGGATATCTGATAAGTTCCATAACCTAACAAGACAAACTTGATGACCCTGGGATCAAATTTGTCGAGTTTGGGAATTGTGGAGGCATAACACAAACACCCAATCACCCTGATATGAGCCAAGGAAGGTGCATGACCATGCATCATCTCAAAAGGTGATTTGTGTTGCAGGACTAACAAGGGTATTCTGTTAATAATATAAATTGTTGCTTCAACACAATATCCCCAAAATCTGAGTGGAAATGAGGACTGAAAGCTGATGGTTCTAGTAGTCTCTAGGATATGTTTATGCTTTCTTTCCACCACTCCATTTTGCTGAGGAGTGTGTGGGCAAGAACTCTGGTGTACAATTCCATGTTGTTTAAACAGGCCAGCACAAGTTTGATTAAAAAATTATTCTCTTTCCAAACTGATTTAACATCAAGGTTATGAAATCTCTAAGAACAATAGCCACATCAGACTTTAATCATCAACTATAGTAAGAAAATATTTCATACCCTTGTGAGTTTCCACATGATAGGGTCCCCATACATCCAAGTGAAGCAAGTGAAAAGCATCTATAGATCTACTACTACTAACAGGATGGTAATCTTGTTTGTCTAGATATAGGACAAACATCACAGTGTTGCAACTGAAAAGAAGCGGTATCTTTGAAATACACAGTGTTCAGGGTAAAATGTAACAGAACAATTTAGGTCCTCGGTCACCTTAGAAACAAACATAAGGTTGAATCTAAAAGATGGCACACAGAGGCCATCTCTAAGAAGATCACCTCCTGACAATGGGTAATTCCCAATATGACTGATCTGAGCAAAGTTTCCAGTAGGCAATTGTACATTCCCTGCACTACCTACTATACCATCATGTAACAATAATTGTTTATTCCCAGTTATATGATTAGATGCTCCAGAGTTCACTATTCACGCAGTATGAGATTCTGTGAAGTATTTACCTGTCATATTTGTGCTAGCATTAGTTCCTGATGGTGAGGTTATGTCCCTTGTTTGTTTCCATAGAAGAATTTTTTTGTATTTATCTCCAGAAATTACCATCTGACTTTCCTGCACTTCCTGTTGTGAATTCACAAAACTGGCCTGAGCATTCTTCCCCTTAAGCTTGAAGTCTGCTGGATAGCCTATCAATTGAAAGCATTTTTCAATCAGGTGTCCTGTCTTTCCATAGTGATCGCACTTCATGAGCTTGTAACAGTCATTCTTCACATGCCCTTTCATGTGACAAAATTCACATACAGAATTCCAGTTCTTCTTTTTAGATCCAGAACTCCTAGAAGTAAAAAAAACAGTTGATACTTCTTCATGATGAGTGTAATTACTGATAGCTGCTAGTTTTTGACTCTCATCCTGCACAATTAAAGCATAAGCCTGATTCACACTTAGCATTTTTGATTTCATGAGAATTTGCAAATTGAGCTCTGTCCTGCTCTGATACCATAACAAAACTTGAATAATCAAAGAGAAGAACTAGAAGAACAGTAAACTAGAGAGAATATTTGTGGAAGCTTTTCTCACATTCATCAAAATCACGTTTTATGTACAATTGTTCTGTTCATATAGAAAGTTAAGTTTGAACTTCTAACTAACTAACAGTCGTGTAACTAACTAACAAACAATTAACACCTAACTATTTAATTAACCAACTCGTCTCGTCAAATATCTTCAAGGCACTGATGTGCAGTTAGTCAATTCCTCAACAAAGTGTTTCCTTTGGCATTATAGAATGTGATTTCATTATTTACCTTAAATTTTCACCCTATTTGAAAATAAAAATGTGAGTAGTCCACTTTAGTTTAACATAAAAAAAATTAACAACAGTGTAACATTATTGGGGAGGAAAATTAAATAAACGAAAATGGAGACTCTATAACAAACGTACAACGTCCTTAACTTGTAGGATAATTAACATCACAAAAATAACATAATACTAAACAATAATTTATTGATGAATTTAACTTACATGCATCAACAATATCGTACGTAAGGAATCATGTAAACATTCTTTACAATATTGTCGATCAATGTATATAATTTAAACTATCGGAATAATACATATGAATTACATAAATACTTTATTCAATACTATTACCACAATCCCAAAAAAAAAAAAAAACAAGTTCATTGGGACTAAGAAGAGGAGGTGCCATCAGAGGGGTTAAATCTTTTTCTTATCATTCTTGAAAGTGGATACCACAGTTTTGCCTATCATTTCAATAGCCATTGCCTTCACTGACTTCTTATCTTTCTTTGGAAAGACACTTTCATTCTTTGATGTGCCTTCTTTGCCCTTTCCATTATTCTCCATGTCTAGTTGTTGATAATATAGTATAACTAACNAACTTGAAAAACTTATTCAAATAAAAAAGAAAGAAATATAACAATTCTTTCTGCTTTTAGTAATAAGAAAATTTTGTTTTTCAATGTGTCAAATAAGGCGAAGTCATAGCCATCGACAAATGCGAAGGTGACGTTGGAAAGGGAGGTAATTTTGAATCGTCTTTCTTTTTAAATAGCCATTGCCTTCACTGACTTCTTATCTTTCTTTGGAAAGACACTTCCATTCTTTGATGCGCCTTCTTTGCCCTTTCCGTTATTCTCCATGTCTAGTTGTTGATAATATAGTATAACTAACTAAATAAAATTGTGTCCTTCTCTGTAACAACTTAAATTTTTAGATGAAATGATCACACAGTACTTCAACAATCTCTTCTCTTAGAACTTATGAATATGAGGAAGTGTATTAATGCCTTGTTTGCTTTTAATTTGTGATGTTTTGAGGAGTGCATATGTTGAGGTATTTATAGGAGTTTTGAGGCTTTTGTTTATGGTCATGAAAGTTTTCATGCAACTCTAGTTGAATTTCTGAGTAATTAGCAAGATTAAAAGAAGAATGTTAATTATTTCTTGCATGAAATATGTGTTTGTGTGAGTTTTTGGGGTTTGAGTCAAAAAAATTATTGAATGATTTTATTGTGCCACAATAAAAGAAAAGTATAATAGTATGTTATTTTCATAACTTGAGATGACTATCCAAAAAAATTAAGTCTTGTTTGTGTGGTTGAGCCAAGGAAACTACGTATTTATTGTTCAAGCTAAATTACCAAAAACTAATTACTATTTTATTTTTCTAATTCTTGCATGGAATATGTGTTTATGTGGGTGTGTGATTTCGGATTGTTCATTTTAATGTGAAGTCATGTGTGTTACTAAGAAATTGTGTGTGTCAATGAGCTAGGAAACTAGGAAAATTAATTTCATGCTAATTTAAATTACTAAGAACTAATTTTCTATATAGTTTATTTATTTATTATTGCATGGCTGTGTGTGTGTGTTGTTGGGGTAATAGGTTTGTGTGGGTTTGAAGATTAATTAGGATGACTTCTATTTAATTTGTTATACGTTTATAGGAAATGTCCAAGTACTCCGTAATACTTATGAAAATAGTTTATTCTAAAAAAATAGTTAACCAATCAAAGAGAAAAAAGATTTTACATTTATTTCCATGTAATTTCACTTATATATATCTTCATTACCAGCTTTGCCTAGTAATAAAATTTATAAATTGTAGTTTTTTTGTAAAGGAAGAAGCATGTCCCTTATCATAGTCTTACATGAAGAAGTATTAGCAAGATATGTTTTAAAAAGATATATTGGTGGTACAAAGAAATTAATATGTATAATGGTTCACAAAATCGGGGATAAGCACTCAAATTATTGATTTCAACTTCATTTTTTCATGTCCATACATTTGCTTGAAAACTTTATGCTTAATACATACCTAGAATACTTTATAAATTAACAATTTTTTCCTGTATTTTCTGGTTGAATTTCTAAGTTAGTTCATGTAAGTATGTATGAGACTTGAGAGAGTTAATATCTTAAAAGGTCACTCAAATTTGAGAATTTATCTAATAAAGTCATTAAACTTTATTTTGTATCAATAAAATCACTCAACTTTAACATTTGTATCAATAATATCATTTAACTAAATTTAGCCTTAATTATTAATTTAATAGAATTAACACACTAAACCAACATTTTACCCGTGATATATCCCACCCAGGTGCCCTTATTTGTTGGTTATAATTTAAAGTCTAAACCCAACCTAGCAGTGAATATTGAGAAGTTTGATAAACAAATTAATTGGCGCTTTACACAGGAATTTTTTTTTCCTTTTCGTAGTTATTTTTTATGCTGTGTATACATTTATTAATGAAGTTTAATTACAAAATTTCCAATGCAAATGAGACGTGACTGCCATAATTATTAATGAATTCGCTTAATTTAATAGGATTATCACACTAAATCAACACTTTACCCGTGATATATATCCAACCCAAGAGACCTTTATTTGTTGCTTAATTAAATGCATAATAATTAAACTCCATTAATGTATACTTGGCATAAAAAAAATACTATTTTGTGATAAATTTAGTTAAGTGATTTTATTTATACAAAAGTTTAAGTTGAATGATATTTTTGATACAAAAGTGTAAGTTGAATGATTTTATTGATACAAAACAAAGTTCAATGACTTTGCTAGATAAATTCTCAAAATTGAGTGACCTTTTGAGATATTAACTCGACTTGAAAGAACGTGTGTTTGGTACGAAGTTAAATATTTTTTTCATTTTCTCATATTTGATTAGCTTAAATATTTTCAAAAATATTTTTCAAATGGACTATTTTTCTCCAATCTAAGGAAAATAACTTTCCTGCATAAGTCAAAACGTTATTTCAACCACACCACTTGACCCCGACTCCCAATCCTATCATGAATTCCATTTTTCTCTGCAAAGTTGTTCAATTGATCCATCAAGGATAGGAGGGAGCAGGGGTATAAGTAGGGACTTCTTGAATGGGATTTTCTGGATGTCCCAGAAATAAGGCCTCTCGAAAGAGAGCTTTCGACTTTTCTTTCTTCCTTTGGAAATAGGAAAGTTAGAAGGGACGTCTTGGAAGGGACAATAAGGAAACTCGACTTGAACAGCGCGTCCCCAGAAAAGCTTTTTTTTGAGGATCCGACAACTTATGCAGGAACTTTCCAACATTAAGGAAAATAACTTTCCTGCATAAGTCAAAACGTTATTTCAACCACACCACTTGACTCCGACTCCCAATCCTATCATGAGGCCCAACTCCTGACTTTGATACCAAACACCAGAAAATAAGTTAGAAAATAGTTTCCAGGTTTGAGTGTTCATTCTTCAAGCTCCCTGGAATGGCCAAGAAGTCTTGATTGCGTTCTAGCTTGCATTGTGATCGTTCAAAGTTTGTTGCCTCAAACCATCTTGCTAATTTATTCCGGAATAGCTAATCTCAAGATAATTAATTATGGAATAACTTATTCCCCACCAAACGACCTCTAGTCATGTCTTGTGCCCTTCGTGTTGCGCAGATATTTACAAAGGTTATTGGTTTAATTACTACTTACTTTGTTCATGATTTTTATTGCTATGATATTATAACTTATGTTGCTTTGTTAATATTGTATTATTGCGTACGCAATAGAAGCGTTGATAAAACAGTTGGTTCGCTTAGCGTGAGTAGGTGTTCGTTAAGAGCCGATCAGTGATTTCAATATTTATCTAAAATTTTCACTTCTTATTAGAATGAAAATTTGACTACTCTTCTTTTTAAAAAAATATTGGGATACTACACCATAGTTTATTAATGAGTTTAACTTATATACATCAATAATATCATAAAGAATAAGGTAAATATTTAGTATAAACATTTCTTATATATGTTGAGGTATTTATAGGAGTTTAGGCTTTGTTTATGGTATTTTTATTAATGTTTTCATGTAACTGTAGACAGTAAAATTCGCGTCGAGAAAACAATAATCAAGAACGGAAAATTATAGCAACATCATATTTATTATTTCAAGTGCGAGTGTTACAATCTCTATGATTCCTCTGAATTTGCCTTTTCAAATATAAATTCAAGGGCTCTGGAGCTTGTTCTTGAACTTGGGATTTATCTTGATCTTGATTTTGGACTTGAACTTGGACTTGGACTTGATCTCAATCTTGAACTTTATCTTGATCTTGACTTTCTAGTTGAACTCAAAGGCTTCGAGCTTGATCTTGAATCCGGTGGTCTTGATCTTGATCGTTCTTGAACTTGATCTTGAACTTTGATCTTGAACTTGATCTTGACTTCTTCAACTCTTGAACTTTGAACACTTGAATTCTTGAATTCTCGAATTCTTGAATTTGTAGACAATAAAATTCACGTCGAGAAAATAATAATCAAGAACGGAAAATTATTCAACAATCGTTTTATTATTTCAAAGTGCGAGTGTTACAATCTCTATGATTCCTCTGAATTCGCCTTTTCAAATATAAATTCAAGAGCTTTTGAGCTTGTTCTTGAATTTGTTCTTGTTCTTGGACTTTAATCTTGGATTCAAGGGCCTTTGGAGCTTGTTCTTGAATCTTTGATGAACTTGGACATTAACTTTATCTTGATCTTGAACTTCATCTTTCTTGATCTTGATCTTTATCTTGATCTTGACTTCTAGTTGAATCCAAGGGCTTCGAGCTTGATCTTGAATCCGGCGGTTTTGATCTTGATCGTTCTTGAACTTGAACTTTATCTTGATCTTGACTTCTAGGTGAATCCTAGGGCTTCGAGCTTGATCTTGAATCCGACGGTCTTGATCTTGATCGTTCTTGAACTTGAACTTTATCTTGATCTTGACTTCTAGTTGAATCCAAGGGCTTCGAGCTTGATCTTGAATCCGACAGTCTTGATCTTGATCTTGATCTTGATCGTTCTTGAACTTGAACTTTAACTTGATCTTGACTTCTAGTTGAATCGAAAGGCTTCGAGCTTGATCTTGAATCCGGCAGTCTTGATCTTGATCGTTCTTGAACTTGAACTTTATCTTGATCTTGACTTCTTCAAATCTTCAATGTCTTAAACTTGAACACTTGAATTCTTGAACTCTCGAGTTCTTGAGTTCTTGAATTCTTGAACTCTTGAGTTCTTAAATTCTTAAACTTATAGCTTGTAGAGAAATTTGCGGCTTTTGATCCACGAGCTTTCTCTAGCTTCTTGTTCGAATTCTTGGTTCCTCTTTCTGAATTATGAGGACCCCTATTTATAGTTTTTAAAATAGAGGAGTTGTGTTTAGAAGAGGACTCCCTTCGGCCAATCAAATTTAAGTGACATGGCATATGGGCTTTATGGAGCGGGCTTTAATTAAATTCATATTAATTGAATTTAAATAATTAAATCAATTATATTAATCCATAATATTTATTTGGACTAATATATTCATGAATTTAATATAATCCGAATCATTTAATAAATGTATATTTAAATAAATTTTAAATGATTACAAATGCCCCCTTCTTCAAGTATTGTCGAGATATTTATCTTTCAAAGACTAGGCTTGAAGAATTTGACAACTTCAACTTGCAAACTTGGAGAATTTAAAGACTTCAACTTGCATACTTGGAGATTTTGAAGACTTCATCTTGAAACAATTTTTATTCACAAGGGTTTGCTCCCATTGAGTCACCACCATTTGGTGCAAGTATGAAGTTTTATGAAAGATTACTCATAGCTTTAACTTCCATGTGACAGATCAAGTGGGAACATTTAGTTTTTGACACTCATGTAACTGAACTTAGAATATGGTTCTAAGTGCCTATGTACCTTAATGAAAAGGATCAAGTCACAATGTAGTTCTGGGGATTGAGTGATTTTTTTTGTCTTTATTGCTTTGCCGTACACAGTTTATACTCCTGCGGGCCAGGAGTGACATGCAGTTTAGGCTTGTACCTTAAGGAGCATTTTAACTTGAAGATTTAGCTCAAATTTAAAGAGCTTTATAATATATAGTTTAGGCTCGTGTCTCAAGGAGCATTTTAACTTGAAGATTTATCTCAAATTTAAAGAGCTTTATGATATACAGTTTAGGTTCGCGTCTCAAGGAGCATTTCAACTTGAAGATTTAAGTGACATACAATTTAAGCTCGTGTTTCAAGGAGTATTTCAGCTTGAAGATTTAAATCATATTTGAATACAGTCTAGTCTCATGCATCTAGGAGCGCTTCAACTTGAAGATTTAGCTTAAATTTGAAGAGTTTTGTGATATGCAGTTTAGCCTCATGTGTCTAGGAGCGTTTAGATATACATTGACTCTTCAAAGTCATCTTCAGATGCAGACTTACCCCACTTTGGAGTTCTTCTATATCTTCATCTTCATGAGGTCCACAGACAGGAAATTATTGATCTTCTCTTAAAGTCATGCTTTCCATGTCATGTGCACAAGTTGCCAACTCTTCGAATGTATTGGGCTTTAATCCCCGTAAAATGTAGCGAAGACCCCAATTCATACCTTGGATGCATATTTCAATGCTAGAAGTTTCACTAAGGCGATCTTTGCAATTGAGGCTCAGACTTCTCCAGCGATTGATAAAGTCAACAACTAGCTCATTTTCACCTTGACAAGCCTTTGTCAGTTCAATCATACTAACGACAAGTCTCGTGCTATAGAAACGATTAAGAAACTTTTGCTCTAACCGCTCCCAACTATCTATAAAATTAGGTTCGAGATTTGTGTACCAATCAAAGGCATTTTCTCTAAGAGATCGAACTAATTCTTTAACAAGATGATCACCATACGTCCCAGCATCATTGCAAGTCTCGATAAAGTGCGCTACATGTTGTTTGGGATTTCCTTTGCCATCAAATTGTTGAAGCTTAGGAGATTGATAGCCCTTAGGCATTTTCAAGTTATCAATCCTTTGTGTATATGGCTTTACATATGTGGGAGAAAATTTGGATGAAGACTCAAATTTGTCTTCAATAGCCTCTATGATAAAGTCCTTCAATTGGTCAATTGGAATCAAACCTTAAGCAAAGATATGGATTTCTTTGATCTTTGTTTGCTTAATGCAAGACTCTCCTTCGTCTTGAACTTTAGGAAGCTTCAGAGGTGCTTGACTCAATCTTCTCTCAATCATGCTATCCATCTTATTTGTTAGCTTGGAAAGTTTAGCATCTTGTTCGTGTGCGCACTTTGCCAGGCCTTTAATTGCTTTAGTTAAGCTTGCTAGTTGTTCTTCTATAGTGGAAGACATTTTGATATTTTGTGATGCTTGAAAAGTTGAGATGAGAGGTAGAGATTGTCCCACTGGGCGTGCCAAAATTTGTAGACAATAAAATTCGCGTCGAGAAAACAATAATCAAGAACGGAAAATTATAGCAACAATCGGATTTATTATTTCAAGTGCGAGTGTTACAATCTCTATGATTCCTCTGAATTCACCTTTTCAAATATAATTTCAAGGGCTCTTGAGCTTGTTCTTGAACTTGGGATTTATCTTGATCTTGATTTTGGACTTGAACTTGGACTTGGACTTGGACTTGGACTTGATCTCGATCTTGAACTTTATCTTGATCTTGACTTTCTAGTTGAATTCAAGGGCTTCGAGCTTGATCTTGAATCCGGTGGTCTTGATCTTGATTGTTCTTGAACTTGATCTTGAACTTTGATCTTGAACTTGATCTTGAACTTGATCTTCACTTCTTCAAATCTTGAACTTTGAACACTTGAATTCTTCAATTCTTGAATTCTCGAATTCTTGAACTTGTACAGAAATTGTGGCTTTTGATCCACGAGCTTTCTCTAGCTTCTGTTCGAATTCTTGTTCTTCTTTCTGAATTATGAGGACCCCCATTTATAGTTTTAAAATAGAGGAGTTGTGTTTAGAAGCGGACTCCCTTCTGCCAATCAGATTTAAGTGATGTGGCATATGGGCTTTATGGAGCGGGATTTAATTAAATTCATATTAATTGAATTTAAATAATTAAATCAATTATATTAATCCATAATATTTATTTGGACTAATATATTCATGAATTTAATATAATCCGAATCATTTAATAAATNAAACTTCAAGAACACTTATCAAGAACTCATCAAGAACCCTAATCTTTAAATTTCAAGAACGAAATTACGCTGAATAAATCATGATTGGTGTGTGGGTGAAAGAACCCAACACTATGGAAGCTTACATACCTTAATGGATTGAATCCTCGGCGAAATTCGCAAGCAATTCCTTACGACGATGAAGAATCTAGCTTTTTCCTCCTTTTCTCTTTTCTTGCGTTCCTCCTCCAAAACCCTAGCTCTATTTGGTAAATGTCTAAACTGATCTAATTCAGTTTAGACCCCTTATTAATTTCCAGAAACGAATTAAAATAAAAGGGTAAGGAAAAGACCAAACTACCCTTTAAAAATCTGGATTGGACATTTCCTTAATCCAACTGCCCAATTTCCAAATTGCATATCTCACTCATATGAACTCGGAATCGCGCAAACTTGGCGGCGTTGGAAATATAGTTCCAAGAGCTTTCCAACCATATCTATAAATACTCCTAACTCATCCTGAGCTAGGAGTTATGATCATTTGAAAATGACAAAAACTCAACTTTTCTTGCTTACAATTTTCCAGATTTCCCTTGAACTTTCCATAAACGAAAATTTCCAGATTTAAACTACATTCTAATTATTTCTAGATGCGGGATGTTACACTTTTGATCCACTAGCTTTCTCTAGCTCCTTGTTCGAATTCTTGTTCCTCCTTCTGAATTATGAGGACCCCTATTTATAGTTTTAAAATAGAGGAGTTGTGTTTAGAAGGGGACTCCCTTCTGCCAATCAGATTTAAGTGATGTGACATATGGGCTTTATGGAGCGGGCTTTAATTAAATTCATATTAATTAAATTTAAATAATTAAATCAATTATATTAATCTATAATATTTATTTGGACTAATATATTCATGAATTTAATATAATCCGAATCATTTAATAAATGTATATTTAAATAAATTTTAAATGATTACAGTAACTTCTACATGAATTTCTATGTTGGCTCATGTAAGATTTTGAGAACATTGTTGTCTATTTCGTGCATGGAATGTGTGATTGTGTGCATGTGTTTGGAATTTGTATTTATTTATATCTTAAGTCTTGTGTTATTAAAAAGTGCGAGTTCGTATTGATGCACCACCAAACTATTACAACTTTTAATTACAATCTATATTAGTTTCTAAAATGAGGAAATATTTTATCTGGAATTCTCTGCCTCAATTTATGTGAAGATGTTCAGAATACATGAAAGGTCAATGTAACTTTAATTTTTTATTAAGAATTTGAATATAGACTCTTCAAATATTTTAAAATAAAATTTAAAAACTACACCAAAAGTTCTACTAGTCAACATAACTAATTAGTAGTTTTTTTAAAAAAAAAAGTTTGAGAAAATCATATTGTTGCCTGGGTTGTGTGTGCATGTATTGGAGGAGGAATGGGTAATTTGTGGGTTAGCGTGGGTGTGTGGATTAATTAAGATGACTCCTATTTAATTTTACTCATAATAAGATATGTAGATAGTAATTTACATAACGGAAAAATGTCCCTACCATAATATTTACATACATGAAAAACCATCTCGACCTCAAATCAAAGAAATTATAACACATACTCTAAATAATACGTAAAGGATTTTATTATAATGTAATAAATAAGCGCGTGGACCAACTCGTCTCAAATTTTGTTGTGTTCAATTCCTTTACCGTGTTCTCATATTTGTTTGTATTTTTGTGTTTGTAAGGTGTGAAGGGGATTTATTGTAAATTTTGTGGTTAATTATTTGTGTTTTTTGAAAACATATACTCCCTCTGTCCCATATTAGATTTTTATCTTACTAAAAATATTTATCTCATATTACTCGATCACTTACTATATTAGGATAGAATTAATTAATTTTTTCTCATTTTACCCCTACAATTAGTATGGTCTTTAGAAGTTTAAACAAACTTTAAAGACTCAAGAATTTCTCTTGACTTGGAATAATGTCATTAGTTCTTTTCTTCTCTTTCCCTCTTAGGAGCTTCCTTTCGGGATCGACATTCAAGAATAAAGTAAAATTAATCAATATAATAATAATTTCTTAATTACTGTGTAAAATAAAAATTGCTCATCTAATATGAGATAAAGGGAGTATCTCTTATCATTATTCTACTAGATATCTTATTCTTCAATTTTATTATACTTAATTAATTATTTCATTTGCTTCGGTTATCAAATTATTTTTTGTTGCTACTATTATCAAATAAGAATGTATTTTCTTTCCACTCTTACTTTTTTTATATGTTTTACTTGAGGCGGTGCTCTATCAAAAATTAAACAATCTCTTTACTTTCAGCAACTTAAAGTTGTTGTACTAATATTGTGTTATTTTGTATGAATAGAAGCGTAAATAAGATAGTTGGTTTGCTTAGCGTGATCGTATGAGTTAGTAAAGTGTCGGTCACAGCCTAAAGCATTATACGATCGCGATTTCAATATTTATCTAAATTTTCACCTCTTGTTAAAATGAAAATTTGACTATATTTTTTAGAAGAAAAAAATGACAAAGAAATTACGTACAAGGCAGAAAATTGAACCAACTAATTGAACTATTAAGATTTCTCAAAATTCGAGCACTTCACTTTAGTTTATATTTAGAAATTAGCAATGAAATTACACTATTGAAGAGGGAAATTAACAAACGGAAACGAAAACTCGTGTTACAACTTACAACATGCTTAAAGGTTTTAATTAATAAAGGAAATATCACTCTCATAGAAAAACAAAATACTACACCATAGTTTATTAAATGAGTTTAATTTATATACATAAACAATATAATAAAGAAGATAAACAATGTAAACATTATTCTTTACAATACTGGAGATGTATATAAGTTAAACCCTCAAAATACATTAGAATAAAATAAATACATTATTCAATAATATTAGCACAATCTTAAAGCAAGTTGATTATAGTAAGGGGACTAAGATGTGCGTGCCATCAGAGGGGTTAATCTTCTTCTTATCATTCTTGAAAGTGGACACCACAGTTTTTACCAATCTTTTCAATAGCCATTGCCTTCACTAACTTCTCATCTTTCTTTGGAACCACACTTCCATTGTTTGATGTGCCTGCTTTGCCCTTTCCATTATTCTCCATATCTCTTCTCTTACAAATAATTAATTAAATATGAGGAAGTATAGGGTATTATTGTTTTGTTGCTTTAAGTTGTGATGCTTTGAGGAGTTCATGTGTTTAGGTATTTATAGGAGTTTAGGCTTTGTTTATGGTATTCTTCTTAATGTTTTCATGTAACTTCTTCATCAATTTCTAAGTTGGCTCATGTAACATTTTGAGAGCATTGTTGTTATTTCGTGCATGGAATGTGTGATTGTGTGTGTTTATGTGTGTGTTTGTAATTCGTATTTATTTATATCTCTAATTCTTGTTTTATTAAAAAGTGTGAGTTGCGCTAATGGCCATGAAACTATTGATTTATAATTATAATCTTATTAGTTGCTAAAATCTGAGTAATTTTATTCAGTAGTACTCGTTCTGTTTCAATTTATGTGAAGAGGTGCAGAGTTAGTATGAGGGTCTACATATTTTATTTTGATTATGAATCTGAGTAAAAACTTTTCAAATATTTTATAACAAAATTTATAATTTTAAAAATTATATGAAAAGTACTATAAATCAACATGGGTGTGGTGGGCAGAATGGGTTTTGTGGGTTTTTGTGTGTGTGGATTAATTAGGATGACTCCTGTTTAATTTGCCTAATTATAATATATGTAGATCGTAGTTTTCATAAAAGAAAATTGTCCCTATCATAATTTCTACATGAAAAAAGATCTCGAGCTCAAATATTAGGCTTAATGTGTTTTAAAATGTGTATTGATTGTATTAGAGAAATAATACGTAAAAATTTTAATTAATGTAATAAGCGTGTGGGCCAATTCTTCTTAAATTTTGTTTTTAATTCGTTTACCGTGTTCTGATATTTTGTTGTCTTTTTTTTTTCTTTTTATTTTTTTTTTTGTGTGTAGGCAAGGCATATAGGAATTCATTGTAAATTTTGTGGATTATTTGTGTTTCTTAAAAGCATATATATCTCTGTNAATGTGTTTTAAAATGTGTATTGATTGTATTAGAGAAATAATACGTAAAAATTTTAATTAATGTAATAAGCGTGTGGGCCAATTCTTCTTAAATTTTGTTTTTAATTCGTTTACCGTGTTCTGATATTTTGTTGTCTTTTTTTTTTCTTTTTATTTTTTTTTTTGTGTGTAGGCAAGGCATATAGGAATTCATTGTAAATTTTGTGGATTATTTGTGTCAAAGTTGAAATTTGAAGCCAAGTTTAGGTTCCAATATATGTATTATGCCTTTTTGATTTTATTAAGCTGAATGATTTTGAGAAATTTTTATATTTGACATAGATTATAAATTAGACATTCTTTTCATGACGTTACCGGTTGAACACTACACTTAACAAAACTTTTAAATACTTCTAGTTATCAGTTGAACTTATGGAACATTAATGTTGCTAAATTGAAAAATGTGTGATGTGTATCCATATTAAGAGCGTGAATCGATAACTTTCATTGAAAATGTACATACCACAAAATTGTATTTGTCATTGAAGTAATATGAATTTATGGACAAATATTTCAAAGAACTACTTTTTAACGTCAATAATGCAATGTAATACTAGTAAATAGTAATTTGGTAGATGAAAATTATTGAACTACCACGAAGCTTAAATATTCTCACCAGCTTCTCAATATTTTAGTTTATATATCAAGTATTTATTAATTTAAAAAATATCAAATTTTAACTATTATTTTTTTATATGTCTGGGTTATTTGTCATTAAATTGAGAAGTGAAGATTTTTTGGTCATTTTCGCTCATCAAATTTATAACTTTTTTTATGATAACATTTGCTTCCAATCTAAAATCTGAATAAGCACGTACAGAGGCGTATTCAGGATTTCGGCTAGATGGGTGCACAATTACGAAAAAATGTATCTTAAATATAAATTTGAACGATTTGACTTTTAGGTTCTTAATATGAACCTTTAAATTTTAAAAATTATAGGTCCAATATATATAATATTACTAGTTTTGAATTATAATATACATATTTGATTTAATTATATAAAAAACTTACCGTGCTAAAATTTTTAGAAATTTTCAATGTAATNTTTATATATATCAAATATATATTAATTTAAAAAATATCAAATTTTAACTATTATTTTTTTATATGTCTGGGTTATTTGTCATTAAATTGAGAAGTCAAGATTTTTTGGTCATTTTCGCTCGTCAAATTTATAACATTTTTTATGATAACTTTTGCTTCCAATTTAAATCTGAATAAGCACGTATTGTTTTTCTATAATTTTCTATTATATAGAAATGTGATGAGAGAAAGACCAAGAGCAAATGGGTAATTTTACACTAACAAATTTCAATTCCAAACACAAGATTTCTAAACCCATCCGTCTTGTATCTTCTAGAATCATCTGTCTTCCATCTTTTTCACACTCCATACAAAAGATTTCAACTCACTCCAAGCACGAACACTCAAACATAATTTTGAAAGCATCCATCCATTTTGTTCCAACAACAGTTAATCGATTCGCAAGTCTTCATAATTTCAGGTATGTTCTCTCACACAAATTTATCGTTGAAATCCATGGCCGATATATTTATATAGAAATGTGATGAGAGGACGACCAAGGGCAAAGGGGTAATTTTACACTAACAAAATTTAATTCCAAACTCAAGATTTCTGGACCCATCCGTCTTCTATCTTCTAGAATCATCTGTCTTCCATCTTTTTCACACTCCATACAAAAAATATCAACTAACTCCAAACAGGAACACTCAAACATAATTCTAAAAGCATCCATCCTTTTTCTTCCAACAACAGTTAATCGATTCGCAAGTCTTCACAATTTCTGGTATATTCTCTCTCACAAATTTATCGTTGAAATCCATGGCTGATGTATTTATATAGAAATGTGAGGAGAGAAGGACCAAGGGCAAATGGGTAATTTTACACTAACAAATTTCAATTCCAAACACAAGATTTTTAGACCCATCCGTCTTATATATTCTAGAATCATCTGTCTTCCATCTTTTTCACACTCCAAACAAAAGATTTCAACTCACTCCAAGCACGAACACTCAAACATAATTTTGAAAGCATCCATCCTTCTTATTCCAACAACAGTTAATCGATTCGCAAGTCTTCATAATTTCAGGTATGTTCTCTCTCACAAATTAATCGTTGAAATCCATGGCCGATTTATTTATTTAGAAATGTGATGAGAAGACGACCAAGGGCAAATGGGTAATTTTACACTAACAAATTTCAATTCCAAACACAAGATTTCTAAACCCATCTCTCTTATATTTTCTAGAATCATCTGTCTTCCATCCTTTTAACACTCCAAACAAAATATTTCAACTCACTGCAAGCACGAACACTCAAACATAATTCTGAAAGCATCCATCCGTTTTGTTCCAACAACAGTTAATCGATTCACAAGTCTTCATAATTTTCGGAATGTTCTCTATCATAAATTTATCGTTGAAATCCATGGCCGATGTATTTATATAGAAATGTGATGAGAGGACGACCAAGGTCATATGGGTAATTTTACACTAACAAATTTCAATTCCAAACGCAAGATTTCTAGACCCATCCATCTTTTATATTCTAGAATCATCTGTCTTCCATGTTTTTCACACTTCATAAAAAAGATTTCAACTGACTACAAGCACGAACACTTAAACATAATTCGGAGAGCATCCATCCTTTTTGTTCCAACAACAGTTAATTGATTCGCAAGTCTTCATAATTTCAGGTATGTTCTCTCTCACAAATTTATCATTAAAATACATGGCCGATGTATTTATATAGAAATGTGATGAGAGGACGATCAAGGGCAAATGGGTAATTTTAGACTAAAAAATTTTAATTCCAAACGCAAGATTTCCAGACCCATCTAATGAATTTCAATTCCAAACTCAATATTTCTCGACCCATCCGTCCTCTATCTACTAGAATCATCTGTCTTCCATCTTTTTCACACTTTATACAAAAGATTTCAACTCACTCCAAGCAAGAACACTCAAACATAATTCTGAAAGCATCCATCCTTTTTCTTCCAACAACAGTTAATCGTCTCGCAAGTCTTCATAATTTCAGGTATGTTCTCTCTCACAAATTTATCATTGAAATCCATGGCCAATGTATTTATATAGAAATGTGATAAGAGGACGACCAAGGGCAAATAGGTAATTTTACACTTACAAATTTCAATTCCAAACGCAAGATTTCTAGACCCATCCGTCTTCTATCTTCTAGAATCATCTGTCTTTCATCTTTTTCACACTCCATACAAAAGATTTCAACTCACTCTAAGCAAGAACACTCAAACATAATTCTGAAAGCATCCATCCTTTTTGTTCCAACAACAGTTAATCGATTCGCAAGTCTTCATAATTTCAGGTATGTTCTTTCTCACAAATTTATCGTTGAAATCGATGGCCGATGTATTTATATAGAAATGTGATTAGAGAACGACCAAGGGCAAATGGGTAATTTTACACTAACAAATTTCAAATCCAAATGGAAGATTTCTGGACCCATCCATCTTCTATCTTATAGAATTATTTGTCTTCCATATTTTTCACACTTCATAGAAAAGATTTCAACTCACTCCAAGCACGAACACTCAAACATAACTCTAAAAGCATCCATCCCTTTTGTTCCAACAACAGTTAATCGATTCGCAAGTCTTCATAATTTCAGGTATGTTCTTTCTCACAAATTTAGCATTGAAATCCATGGCCAATGTATTTATATAGAAATGTGATAAGAGGACGACCAAGGGCAAATAGGTAATTTTGCACTAACAAATTTCAATTCCAAACGCAAGATTCCTAGACCCATCCCTCTTCTATCTTCCAGAATCATCTATCTTCCATTCTTTTCACACTCCATACAAAAGATTTCAACTCACTCTAAGCAAGAACACTCAAACATAATTCTGAAAGCATCCATCCTTTTTGTTCCAACAACAGTTAATCGATCCGCAAGACTTCATAATTCAGGTATGTTGTCTCTCACAAATTTATTGTTGAAATCTATGACAAATGTATTTATATAGAAATGTGATGAGAGAACGACCAAGGGCAAATGGGTAACTTTACATTAACAAATTTCAATTCAAACACAAGATCTCTAGACCCATCCGTCTTCTATCCTCTACAATCATCTGTCTTCTATCTTTTTCACACACCATACAAAAGATTTCAACTCACTCCAAGCAAAAACACTCAAACATAATTCTGAAATCATCCATCTTTTTTGTTCCAACAACATTTAATCAATTCGCAAGTCTTCATAATTTCAGGTATCTTCTCTCTCACAAATTTATCATTGTAATCCATGGCCGATGTATTTATATAGAAATGTGATGAGAGGACGACGAAGGGTAAATGGATAATTTTACACTAACAAATTTCAATTCCAAACGAAAGATTTCTGTACCCATCCGTCTTCTATCCTATAGAATTATTTGTCTTCCATCTTTTTCACACTCTATACAAAAGATTTCAATTCACTCTAAGCACGAACACTCAAACATAATTCTGAAAGCATCCATCCTTTTTGTTCCAAAAACAGTTAATCGATTCGCAAGTCTTCATAATTTCAAGTATATTCTCTCTCGCAAATTTACCATTGAAATCCATGGCCGATGTATTTATATAGAAATGTGATGAGAGGACGACCAAGGGCAAATAGGTAATTTTACACTAACAAATTTCAATTCCAAACGCAAGATTTCTAGACCCATCCGTCTTCTATCTTCTAGAATCATCTGTTTTCCATATTTTTCACACTCCATACAAAAGATTTGAACTCACTCTAAGCAAGAGCATTCAAACATAATTCTGAAACCATCCATCCTTTTTGTTCCAACAACAGTTAATCGATTCGCAAGTCTTCATAATTTCAGCTATGTTCTATCTCACAAATTTATCGTTGAAATAAATGGCCGATGCATTTATATAGAAATGTGATGAGAGAACGACTAAGGGCTAATGGGTAACTTTACACTAACAAATTTCAATTACAAACGCAAGATTTCTAGACCCATCCGTCTTCTATCTTCTAGAATCATTAGTCTTCCATCTTTTTCACACTACATACAAAAAATTTCAACTCACTCCAAGCAAGAACACTCAAACATAATTCTTAAAACATCCATCATTTTTGTTCCAACATCAGTTAATCGATTCGCAAGTCTTCATAATTTCAGGTATGTTCTTTCTCACAAATTTATCATTGAAATCCATGGCCAATGTATTTATATAGAAATGTGATAAGAGGACGACCAAGGGCAAATAGGTAATTTTGCACTAACAAATTTCAAATCCAAACGCAAGATTTCTAGACCCATCCGTCTTCTATCTTCTAGAATCATTAGTCTTCCATCTTTTTCACACTCCATACAACAAATTTCAACTCACTCTAAGCAAGAACACTCAAACATAATTCTGAAAGAATCCAATCCTTTTTGTTCCAACAACAGTTAATCGATTCGCAAGTCCTCATAATTTCAGGTATGTTCTCTCTCACAAATTTATCGTTGACATCAATGGCCGATGTATTTACAGAGAAATGTGATGAGAGAACGACCAACGGCAAATGGTAATTTTACACTAACAAATTTCAATTCCAAACGGATGATTTCTGGACCCATCCTTCTTCTATCTTCTAGAATTATTTGTCTTCCATCTTTTTCACACTCCATACAAAAGATTTCAACTAACTCCAAGCAAGAACACTCAAACATAATTCTGAAAGCATCCGTTCTCTCTGTTTCAATAACAGTTAATCGATTCGCAAGACTTCATAATTCAGGTATGTTGTCTCTTATAAATTTATCGTTGAAATCCTTGGCAGATGTATTTATATAGAAATGTGATGAGAGAACGACCAAGGACAAATGCGTAACTTTACATTAACAAATTACAATTCCAAACGCAAGATTTCTAGACCCATCCATCTTCTATCTTGTAGAATTATTTGTCTTCCATCTTTTTCACACTCCAAACAAAAGATTTCAACTCACTTCAATCAAGAACACTCAAACATAATTCTGAAAGCATCCATCCTTTTTGTTCCAACAACAGTTAATCAATTCGCAAGTGTTCATAATTTTAGGTATGTTCTCTCTCACAAATTTATCGTGGAAATCCATGGCCGATGTATTTATATAGAAATGTGATGAGAGGACGACCAAGGGCAAGTGGGTAATTTTACACTTATAAATTTCAATTCTAAACGAAAGATTTCTAGACCCATCCGTCTTCTATCTTGTAGAATTATTTGTCTTCCATATTTTTCACACTTCATAGAAAAGATTTCAACTCACTCCAAGCACGAACACTCAAACATAATTTTGAAAGCATCCATCCCTTTTCTTCCAACAACTGTTAATCGACTCGCAAGTCTTCATAATTTCATGTATGTTCTCTTTCACAAATTTAGCATTGAAATCCATGGCCGATGTATTTATATAGAAATGCGATAAGAGGACGACCAAGGGCAAATGAGTAATTTTACACTAACAAATTTCAATTCCAAACGGAAGATTTCTGGACTCATCCGTCTTCTATCCTCTAGAATTATATGCGTTCCATATTTTTCACACTCCATACAAAAGATTTCAACTCACTCCAAGCAGGAACACTCAAATATAATTCAGAAAGCATCCATCCTTTTTATTACAATAACAGTTAATCGATTCGCAAGTCTTCATAATTTCAGGTATGTTCTCTCTCACAAATTTATCATTGAAATCCATGGCCAATGTATTTATATAGAAATGTGATGAGAGGACGACCAAGTGCAAATAGGTAATTTTACACTAACAAATTTCAATTCCAAACGCAGGATTTCTAGACCCATCTGTCTTCTTTCTTCTAGAAACATCTGTCTTCCATCATTTTCACACTCCATACAAAAGATTTCAATTCACTTGAAGCAAGAACACTTAAACATAATTCTGAAAGCATCCATCCTTTTTGTTCCAACAACAGTTAATCAATATTCAAGTTTTCATAATTCAGGTATGTACTCTCTCACAAATTTATCGTTGAAATCCAAGGGAGATGTATTCATATAGAAATGTGATGAGAGAATGACCAACGGCAAATGGGTAATTTTACATTAACAAATTCAATTCCAAACGAAAGATTTCTATACCCATCAATCTTCTATCTTCTAGAATCATCTGTTTTCCATCTTTTTCACACTCCATACAAAAGATTTCAACTCTCTCCAAGCAAGAACACTCAAATATAATTCTGAAAGCATCCATCTATTTTATTCCAACAGCAGTTAATCGATTCGCAAGTCTTCATAATTTCAGGTTTGTTCTCTGTCACAAATTTATCATTGTAATCCATGGCCGATGTATTTATATAGAAATGTGATGAAAGGACGACCAAGGGCAAATAGCTAATTTACACTAACAAATTTCAATTCCAAAGGAAAGATTTCTAGACCAATCCGTTTTCAATCTTCTCGAATTATTTGTCTTCCATCTTTTTCACACTCCATACAAAAGATTTCAACTCACTCCAAGCACGAACACTCAAACATAATTCTGAAAGCATCCATCATTTTTGTTCCAACAACAGTTAATCGATTCGCAAGTCTTCATAATTTTAGGTTTGTTCTCTCTCACAAATTTATCGTTGAAATCAATGGACGATGTATTTATATAGAAATGTGATGAGAGAATGACCAAGGGCAAATGGGTAATTTTACATTAATAAATTTCAAATCCAAACGCAAGATTTCTAAATCCATCCGTCTTCTATCCTCTAGAATCATCTGTCCTCTATCTTTTTCACACTTCATACAAAAGATTTCAACTCACTCCAAGCAAGAACACTCAAACATAATTTTGAAAGCATCAATCCTTTTTGTTCCAACAAAAGTTAATCGATTCGCAAGTCTTCATAATTTCAGGTATGTTCTCTCTCACAAATTTATCATTAAAATCAACGGCCGATATATTTATATAGAAATGTGATGAGAGGACGACCAAGGGCAAATGAGTAATTTTACATTAAAAAAGTTCAATTCCTAACCCAAGATTTCCAGACCCATCCGTCTTTTATTTTCTAGAATCATCTTTCTTCCATCTTTTTCACACTCCATACAAAAGATTTCAACTCACTCCAAGCAAGAAAACTCAAACATAATTCTAAAAGCATCCATCCTTTTTGTTCCAACAATAGTTAATCAATTCGCAAGTCATCATAATTTCATGTATGTTCTCTCTCACAAATTTATCGTGGAAATACATGGCCGATGTATTTATATAGAAATGTGATGAGAGGACGACCAAGGGAAAGTGGGTAATTTTACACTTATAAATTTCAATTCCAAACGCAAGATTTTTGGACCCATTCGTCTTCTATCTTTAAGAATTATTTGTCTTCCATCTTTTTCACACTCCATAAAAAAGATTTCAACTCACTCCAAGCATGAACACTCGAACATAATTCCGAAAGCATCCATTATTTCTGTTCCAACAATAGTTAATCGATTCGCAAGTCTTCATAATTTCTGGTATGTTCTCTCTCACAAATTTATCGCTGAAATCAATGACCGATGTATTTATATAGAAAGGTGATGAGAGAACGACCAAGGGCAAATCGGTAATTTTACACTAACAAACTTCAATTCCAAACGAAAGATTTCTAGACCCATCCGTTTTCTATTTTCTAAAATCATCTGGGTTCCATCTTTTTCACACTCCATACAAAAGATTTCCACTTACTCCAATCATGAACACTCAAACATAATTCAGAAAGTATCCATCCTTTCTGTTCCAACAACAGTTAATCGATTCGGAAGTCTTCATAATTTCAGGTACGTTCACTCTCACAAATTTATCGTTGAAATCAATTACCGATATATTTATATATATATATGTGATGAGAGAACGACCAAGGGCAAATGAGTAACTTTACATTAACAAATTTCAATACCAAACGCTAGATATCTAGACCCATCCGTTTTCTATCTTCTAGAATCATCTTTCTACTATCTTTTTCACACTACATATAAAAGATTTCAACTCACTCCAAGCAAGAACACTCAAACATAATTCTAAAAGCATCCATCCTTTTTGTTCCAACAACAGTTAATCAATTCGCAAGTCTTCATAATTTCAGGTATGTTCTCTCGCACAAATTTGTCGTGGAAATCCATGGCCGATGTATTTATATAGAAATGTGATGAGAGGACGACCAAGGGCAAATGGATAATTTTATACTAACAAATTTCAATTCCAAACGGAAGATTTCTGGACCCATCCGTCTTCTATCTTCAAGAATTATTTGTCTTCCATCTTTTTCACACTCCATATAAAATATTTCAACTCACTACAAGCACGAACACTCAACCATATTTCTGAAAGCATCCATCATTTCTGTTCCAACAACAGTTAATCGATTCACAAGTATTCATAATTTCAGGTACGTTCTCTCTCACAAATTTATCGCTGAAATCAATGACCGATGTATTTATATAGAAATGTGATGAGAGAACGACCAAGGGCAATTTGGTAATTTTACACTAACAAATTTCAAATCCAAACGAAAGATTTCTGAACCCATCCGTCTTCTATTTTCTAGAATCATTGCGCTTCCATCTTTTTCACACTCTATACAAAAGATTTCCACTTACTCCAAGCATGAATACTCAAACATAATTCTGAAAGCATCCATCATTTCTATTCAAACAACAGTTAATCGATTCGCAGGTCTTCATAATTTCAGGTACGTTCTCTCACAAATTTATCGTTCAAATTAATTACCGATGTATTTATATAGATATGTGATGAGAACGACGAATGGCAAATGGGTAACTTTACATTA
The DNA here is from genome assembly GCF_019186545.1 of Solanum stenotomum. Lineage (NCBI taxonomy): Eukaryota > Viridiplantae > Streptophyta > Magnoliopsida > Solanales > Solanaceae > Solanum > Solanum stenotomum. Next base: position 494,045 of record NW_026021534.1, on the reverse strand, counting down.
ACAAATTTCAATTCCAAACGCTAGATCTCTAGACCCATCCGTCTACTATCTTCTAGAATCATCTTTCTTCCATCTTTTTCACACTTCATACAAAAGATTTCAACTCACTCCAAGCAAGAACAGTCAAACATAATTTTAAAAGCATTCATTCTTTTTTGTTACAACAACAGTTAATCAATTCGCAAGTCTTCATAATTTCATGTATGTTCTCTCGCACAAATTTATCGTGGAAATCCATGGCCGATGTATTTATATAGAAATGTGATGAGAGGACGACCAAGGGCAAATGGGTAATTTAACACTTATAAATTTGAATTCCAAACGCAAGATTTCTAGACCAATCCGTCTTCTATCTTCTAGAATTATTTGTCTTCCATCTTTTTCACACTCTATACAAAAGATTTCAACTCACTCTAAGCACGAACACTCAAACATAATTCTGAAAGCATCCATCCTATTCGTTCCAACAACAGTTAATCGATTCGCAAGTCTTCATAATTTCAGGTATGTTCTCTCTCACAAATTTATCATTGTAATGCATGGCCGATGTATTTATATAAAAATATGATGAGAGGACGACCAAGGGCAATTGTGTAATTTTACACTTATAAATTTCAATTCCAAACGCAAGATTTCTGGACCCATCCGTCTTCTATCTTCTAGAATTATTTGTCTTCCATCTTTTTCACACTCCATAAAAAGATTTCAACTCACTCCAAGCACAAACACTCAAACATAATATTGAAAGCATCCATCCTTTTTGTTCCAACAACAGTTAATCGATTCGCAAGTCTTCATAATTTCAGATATGTTCTTTCTCACAAATTTATCATTGAAATTCATGGCAATGTATTTATATAGAAATGTGATGAGATGACGACCAAGGGCAAATAAGTAATTTACACTAACAAATTTCAATTCCAAACGCTAGATCTTTAAACCCATCCGTCTTCTATCTTCGATAATCATCTGTCTTCCATCTTTTTCACACTCCAAACAAAAGATTTCAACTCACTCCAAGCAAGAGCACTCAAACATAATTTTGAAAGCACCCATCTCTTTTGTTCCAACAACAGTTAATCGATTCGCAAGTCTTCATAATTTCAGGTATGTTCTCTCTCAAAAATTTATTATTGTAATCCATGGCCGATGTATTTATATAGAAATGTGATGAGAGGACGACCAAGGGCAAATGGATAATTTTACACTAACAAATTTCAATTCCAAACGGAAGATTTCTGGACCCATCAGTCTTCTATCTTCAAGAATTATTTGTCTTCCATCTTTTTCACACTCCATACAAAATATTTCAACTCACTACAAGCACGAACACTCAAACATATTTCTGAAAGCATCCATCCTTTTTGTTCCAACAACAGTTAATCAATTCGCAAGGCTTCATAATTTCAGGTATGTTCTCTCTCACAAATTTATCATTGAAATCAATGGCCGATGTATTTATATAGAAATGTGATGAGAAGACGACCAAGGTCAAATAGGTAATTTTACACTAACAAATTTCAATTACAAATGCAAGATTTCTGGACCCATCCATTTTCTATCTTCCATAATTATTTGTATTCCAACTTTTTCTTACTCCATATAAAAGATTTCAACTCACTCCAAGCAAGAACACTCAAACATAATTTTAAAAGCATCCATCCTATTTGTTCCAACAACAGTTAATCGATTCGCAAGTATTCATAATTTCAGGTATGTTCTCTCTCACAAATTTATAGTGGAAATTCATGGCAGATGTATTTACATTGAAATGTGATAAGAAGACAACCAATGGCAAATAGGTAATTTTACACTAACAAATTTCAATTCCACATGGAAGATTTATGGACCCATCCGTCTTCTATCCTCTAGAATTATTTGTCTAACATCTTTTTCACACTCCATACAAAAGATTTTAATTCACTCCACACACGAACACTGAAACATAATTCTGAAAGCATCCATCCTATTTGTCCAACAACAGTTAATCGATCCGCAAGTCTTCATTATTTCAGGTATGTTCTCTCTCACAAATTTATCATTGTAATCCATGGCCGATCTATTTATATAGAAATGTGATGAGAGAACGACCAAGGGCAAATGGGCAATTTTACACTAACAAATTTCAATTCCAAACGGAAGATTTCTGGAGCCATCCGTCTTCTATCCTCAAGAATTATTTGTCTTCCATATTTTTCATATTCCATACAAAAGATTTCAACTCACTCCAAGCACGTACACTCAAACATAATTTTGAAAGCATCCATCCTTTTTGTTCCAACAACAGTGAATCGATTCGCAAGTCTTCATAATTTTAGGTATATTCTTTCTCACAAATTTATCATTGAAATCCATGGCCAATGTATTTATATAAAAATGTGATGAGAGGACGACCAAAGGCAAATAGGTAATTTTACATTAACAAATTTTCAATTCCAAAAGCAAGATTTTTAGATCCATCCGTCTTCTATCTTCTAGAATCATCTGTCTTCCATCTTTTTGACACTCCATACAAAAGATTTCAACTCACTCTAAGCAAGAACATTCAAACACAATTCTGAAAGCATCCATCCTTTTTGTTCCAACAACAGTTAATCGATTCGCAAGTCTTCATAATTTAGGTATGTTGTCTATCACAAATTTATCGTTGAAATACATGGCAGATGTATTTATATAGAAATGTGATGAGCGAACGACCAAAGGAAAATGGATAATTTTATATTAACAAATTTCAATTCTAAACGCAGGATTTCTAGACCCATCCGTCTTCTATTAACTAGAATTATCTGTCTTCCATCTCTTTTACACTCAATACAAAAGATTTCAACTCACTTCAAACAAAAACACTCAAACATAATTCTGAAAGCATCCATCCTTTTTGTTCCAACAACAGTTAATCAATTCGCAAGTCTTCATAATTTCAGGTATGTTATCTCTCACAAATTTATCGTTGAAATCCATGGTCGATGTATTTATATAGAAATGTGATGAGAGGACGACCAAGGGCAAGTGGGTAATTTTTACACTTATAAATTTCAATTCCAAACGCAAGATTTCTGGACCCATCCTTCTTCTATCTTCTTGAATTATTTGTCTTCCATCTTTTTCACATTCCATACAAAAGATTTCAACTGACTTCAACAAGAACACTCAAACATAATTCTGAAAGCATACATCCTTTTTGTTCCAACAACAGTTAATCGATTCGCAAGTCTTTATAATTTCAAGTATGTTCTCTCTCACAAATTTATCGTTGAAATCCATGGCAGATGTATTTATATAGAAATGTGATGAGAGAACGACCAAGGGCAAATGAGTAACTTTATATTAACAAATTTCAATTCCTAACGCAAGATCTCTAGACACATCCGTCTTCTATTCTCTAGAATCATCTATCTTCCATCTTTTTCACACTCCATACAAAAGATTTTAACTCACTCCAAGCAAGAACATTCAATCATAATTCTGAAATCATCCATCCTTTTTTAACTAACAATAGTTAATCAATTCACAAGTCTTCATAATTTCAGGTATGTTCTCTCTCACAAATTCATCGTTGAAATCCATGGCCGATGTATTTATATAGAAATGTGATGAGAGGACGACCAAGGGCAAGGGGGTAATTTTACACTTATAAATTTCAATTCCAAACGGAAGATTTCTGGACCCATCCGTCTTCTATCTTCTAGAATTATTTGTGTTCCATCTTTTTCACACTCCATACAAAAGATTTCAACTCACTCCAAGCACGAACACTCAAACATAATTCTGAAAACATCTATCCCTTTTGTTCCAACAACAGTTAATCGATTCGCAAGTTTTCATAATTTCATGTATGTTTTCTGTCACAATTTTATTATTGAAATCCATGACCGATGTATTTATATAGAAATGTGATGAGAGGACGACCAAGGGCATGTGGGTAATTTTCTACTTATAAGTTTCAATTCCAAGCGGATGATTTCTGGACCCATCCGTCTTCTATCTTCTAAAATTATTTGTCTTTCATCTTTTTCACACTCCATACAAAAGATTTCAACTCATTCCAAGCACGAACACTCAAACATAATTGTGAAAGCATCCATCCCTTTTGTTCCAACAACAGTTAATCGATTCGGAAGTCTTCATAATTTCAGGTATGTTCTCTCTCACAAATTTATCATTGAAATCTATGGCCGATGTACATATATAGAAATGTGATGAGAGAATGACCAAGGGCAAATGGGTAATTTTTACACTAACAAATTTCAATTTCAAACGGAAGATTTCTGGACCCATCCGTCCTCTATCCTCTAGAATTATTTGTCTTCCATCTTTTTCACATTCCATACAAAAGATTTCAAGTCACTCCAAGCAGGAACACTCAAACATAATTCTGAAAGCATCCATTATTTTTTTCCAACAACAGTCAATGGATTCGCAAGTCTTCATAATTTCAGGTATGTTCTCTCTCACAAATTTATCGTTGAAATCCATGGCCGATGTATTTCTATTATATAGAAGAGTGAAGTGGTAGGATGACCAAGGGTAAAAATGTTATTTCATCCTAACAAAAATCTATTATGAAAGATAGTAAATAATTCTAGAAGGATCTGTTTATATATTAAGTGAATTTTGATCAAGGATAAAAATGTAATTTCACGCTAACAAAAATGTACCAAGAATGATATCAAGAAAATTAAATAGTTCTAGAAACATCTTTTGTTATTTTTATTACCATTAACCTATATTGTTATTATTTCACTTTCTTTTCTTTTGTGAGTTATTGTAATATCTATTCATTACTCTATTTTACTATTACTTTAATATAATGCTTAATATTTTTTTCTATTCATTATGCTTATAAAAAATGCCTACTTTAATATAAAAATTCATTATGAATTAATTATTTTCACCTTTATTTTGGCTCTAATTAATATACTTGAAAAAAAATAAGTGTGATAAAAATTAATAATATGTAGGACAACCATGGGTAAAAATATAATTTCATTCTAACAAAAAATCTATTAAGAAAGATAGTAAATAATTCTAGAAATATCTTTTTATATATTAAGTGAATTATGATCAAGGGTAAAAATGTAATTTCACGCTAACAAAAATCTACCAAGAATGATATCAAGAAAATTAAATAGTTTTAAATATTACACACTTCAGTATAAATCTCTTAGTAGGAAGACTAATAACACAATTTTCTCAACATTAAGAACTTCATTTTTCATCTATTCCCTAATGGCCCTACTTTTGTAAAACAATTATAAGACAAAAGTAAAATTCACTATTTCTGAGTGAACACATCACTTCTGGAACTTGTCCATATAACAAATTTTCAACAAAATTCAATTGATCCACATTTTTCAAACATTCTAATGAATATGATAATGAACCAGTTAATATGTTAAATCCAATATCAATCACAATTGCAATTCTCAAAAGGCGTAATTCACAAGGAATGCAATCAGTGAGCAAGCTCTTCAAGAACAAAATTTTCAAAAATTTCGGAGCATGTTATGTCCTTTTCTTTGGTTCTCTTTAGACTTTTCAATTTCATGGTGTTACTTTTCTTTCTAGATTGTAAAGATACTTTTTGAAGTATCTAATTTACTTGATTTATCTTTTTACGTATAATCCCAAAATTTCACATAACATATATGTCATTATATAATTTATTGAGAAACATATATTATTTATTAAGTACTATTATTTTATCATCAGTTAAAATCATTTTTAGCAAGTTATATAAATTATTATTTTAACTATCTTATGTTAAATTACTGCAATCTATATTATATTAACTTTTGTTAATATTTTTAACATCTCATTATTTGAGGTAAAGCATTCATTCATCGGGTATATAAATTACTTTAGAAAAAAAATATTTCGTTACTATACTAGATTGTTCTCCTAATTTTAATGAATATAAAGACAAGATATAAAGTCATAACTTTTTTTTACCCTTTATCACTTTGTAAATAATGAGATGATTCATTCTAATTTTCATCAAGTAGGTCGTTATTTTTGTTTGTTAAACACATTTAAAACAAATTTATAAGTGTATTCAAAATTAATCTATAGGTGAATAGTACACTTTATTGCTTCATATATTTTATGAAAATTGTTAATATATTGAGAATAATTTTAATCTATTCTCTTGAATAATTTTCAAATAAAATAAAAAAAGAATAATTATTTAATTCGAATATATAAGTTTGACATGATGTTATAATGAGCACTGGAGCATCTGATATTTTATTATTATTTTTATCCTGTTTATTTGAAAATGTCATAATAATTTTTCTTTTTGAAACCTAATTAAATTTCTATTATAAATATATAAAATTTTGTAATATTGGGCCCATAAATGGGCCTTTCATTATATTGGGCCCATATCACAGCCTTAAAATTTTCTAGTTTATATAGAAATGTGATGAGAGGACGACCAAGGGCAAATGGGTAATTTTACACAAACAAAATTCAATTCCAAACGGAAGATTTCTGGACCCATTTGTCTTCTATCTTCTAGAATTCTTTGTTTTCCATCTTATTCACACTCCATACAAAAGATTTCAACTCACTCCAAGCACAAACACTAAAACATAATTCTGAAAGCATCCATCCATTTTGTTCCAACAACAGTGAATCGATTCGCAAGTCTTCATAATTCAGGTGTGTTCTCTCTCACAAATTTATCGTTGAAATCAATGGCCGACGTATTTATATAGAAATGTGATGAGAGGACAACCAAGGGCAAATGAGTAATTTTACACTAATAAATTTCAATTCCAAACACAAGATTTCTAGACCCATCCGTCTTTTATCTTCTAGAATCATCTGTCTTCCATCTTTTTCACACTCCATACAAAAGATTTCAACTCACTCCAAGCATGAACACTCAAACATAATTATGAAAGCATCCATCATTTTTGTTCCAACAACAGTTAATCGATTCGCAAGTCTTCATAATTTCATGTATGTTCTCTCTCACAAATTTATCGTTAAACTACATGACCGATGTATTTATATAGAAATGAGATGAGAGGACGATCAAGGGCAAATGAGTAATTTTACACTAAAAAATTTCAATTCCAAACGCAATATTTCCAGACCCATATAACAAATTTCAATTCCAAACGCAATATTTCTAGACCCATCCGTCTTCTATCTTCTAGAATCATCTGTCTTCCATCTTTTTCACACTCCATACAAAAGATTTCAAGTCACTCCAAGCACGAACACTCAAACATAATTTAGAAAGCATCCATCCTTTTTGTTCCTACAACAGTTAATCGATTCGCAAGTCTACATAATTTTAGGTATGTTCTCTCTCACAAATTTATCGTTGAAATCCATGGCCGATGTATTTATATAGAAATGTGATGAGAGAACGACCAAGGGCAAACGGGTAATTTTACACTAACAAATTTCAAGTGCAAACGCAGGATTTCTAAACCATCCGTCTTCTATATTCTAGAATCATTAGTTTTCCATCTTTTCCACACTCCATACAAAAGATTTCAAATCACTCCAAGCAAGAACACTCAAACATAATTCTGAAAGGATCCATCCTTTTTATTCCAACAACAGTTAATCGATTCGCAAGTCTTCATAATTTCAGGTATGTTTTCTCTCACAAATTTATTGTTGAAATACATGGTCGATATATTTATATTGAAATAAGATGAGATCACGACCAAGGGCAAATGGATAATTTTACACTAACAAATTTCAATCCAAACGCAGTATTTCTAAACCCATTCGTCTTCTATCTTATAGAATTATTTGTGTTCCATCTTTTTAACACTCCATTCAAAAGATTTCAACTCACTCCAAGCACGAACACTCAAACATAATTCTGACAGCATTCATTTATTTTGTTCCAACAACAGTGAATTGATTCACAAGTCTTCATAATTTCAGGTATGTTCTCTCTCACAAATTTATCGTTGAAATCCATGACCGATGCATTTATATAGAAATATGATGAGAGGACGACCAAGGGCAAATGGGTAATTTTACACTAACAAATTTCAATTCCAAACGCAATATTTCTAGACCCATCCGTCTTCCATCTTTTTCACACTCCATACAAAATCTTTCAACTCATTCCAAACAAGAACACTTAAACATAATTCTGAAAGCATCCATCCTTTTTGTTGCAATAACAGTTAATCGATTCAGAAGTCTTCATAATTTCACATATGTTCTCTCTTACAAATTTTTCGTTGAAATCCATGGCCGATGTATTATATGGAAATGTGATGAGAGAACGATCAAGGACAAACGGGTAATTTTTACACTAACAAATTTCAATTCCAAACGCAAGATTTCTAGACCTATCCGTCTTCTATCTTCTAGAATCAACTGTCTTCCATCTTTTTCATACTCTACACAAAAGATTTCAACTCACTCCAAGAAAGAACACTCAAACATAATTCTGAAAGCATCCATCCTTTTTGTTCCAACAATAGTTAATCGAGTAGCAAGTCTTCATAATTTCAGGTATGTTTTCTCTCACAAATTTATCATTAGAATCAATGGCCGATGTATTTATATAGAAATGTGATGAGAGGACGACCAAGGGCAAATGAGTAATTTTACACTAAAAAAATTAAATTCAAAACGCAAGATTTCCAGACCTAACCATCTTCTATTTTCTAGAATCATCTGTCTTCCATCTTTTTCAAACTCCATACAGAAGATTTCAACACATTCCAAGCATGATCACTCTAACATAATTCTGAAAGCAACCATCCGTTCTGTTACAAAAGCAGTTAATCGATTCACAAGTCTTCATAATTCCAGGTATGTTCTCTCTCACAAATTTATCATTGAAATCCATAGCCGATATATTTATATAGAAATGTGATGAGACGACGACCAAGGGAAAATGGGTAATTTTACACTAACAAATTTCAATTCTAAGCGCAAGATTTCAAGACCCATCCGTCTTCTATCCTCTAGAATCAGCTATTTTTCATCTTTTTCACACTCCATACAAAAGATTTCAACGCACTCCAAGAATGAACACTCAAACATAATTCTGAAAGTATCCATCATTTTTGTTCCAACAACAGTTAATCGATTCGCAAGTCATCATAAGTTCAGGTATCTTCTCTCTCACAAATTTATTGTTGAAATCCATGACCGATGTATTTATATAGAAATGTGATGAGAGGACGACCAAGGGCAAATGGGTAATTTTACACTAACAAATTACAATTGCAAACGCGAGATTTCTAGACACATCCATCTTCTATCTTCAAGAATCATCTGTCTTTCATCTTTTTGACACTCCATACAAAAGAGTTCAACTCACTCCAAGCAAGAACACTCAAACATAATTCTGAAAGCATCTATCCTTTTTGTTTCACCAACAGTTAATCGATTCGCAAGTCTTCATAATTTCAAATACGTTATCTCTCACAAATTTTTCGTTGAAATTCATGGCAGATGTATTTATATAGAAATGTGATGAGAGAACAACCAAGGGGAAATGGGTAATTTTACATTAACAAATTACAATTCCAAACGGAAGATTCTTGACGCATCCGTCTTCTATCTTCTAAAATCATCTGTCTTCTATCTTTTTCACACTCCATACAAAAGATTTTAACTCACTCCAAGAAAGAATACTCAAACATAATTCTGAAAGCATCCATCATTTTTGTTCAACAATAGTTAATCGATTCGCAATTCTTCATAATTTCAGGTGTGTTCTCTTTCACAAATTTATCGTTGAAATCATGGCCAATGTATTTATATAGAAATGTGATGAGAGGATGATCAAGGGCAAATGGGTAACTTTACACTAAAAAAATTCAATTCCAAACGAAAGATTTCTGGACCCATCCGTCTTCTATCCTCTAGAATTATTTGTCTTCCATCTTTTTAACACTCCATACAAAAGATTTCAATTCACTCCAAGCATGAACACTCTAACATAATTCTGAAAGTATCCATCCGTTCTGTTCCAACAACAGTTAATCGATTCGCAAATCTTCATAATTCCAGGTATGTTCTCTCTCACAAATTTATTATTGAAATCAATGGCCGATGTATTTATATAGAAATGTGATGAGACGATGACCAAGGGCAAATGGACAATTTTACACTAACAAATTTCAATTCCAAACGCAAGATTTCTAGACTCATCCGTCTTCTATCCTCTAGAATCATCTGTTTTCCATATTTTTCACACTCCATACAAAAGATTTCAACGCACTCCAAGCACGAATACTCAAAGATTATTCTGAAAGGATCCATCCTTTTTGTTCCAACAACAATTCATCGATTCGTAAGTCTTCATAATTTCAGGTATATTCTCTCTCACAGATTTATCATTGAAATCCATGCCCTATGTATTTCTATACAAATGTGGTGAGAGGTCGATCAAGGGTAAAATGGGTAATTTTACACTTTCAAATTTCAATTAGAAACGCAAGTTTTCTAGACCCATCCGTCTTCTATCTTCTAGAATCATCTGTCTTCCATCTATTTCACACTCCAAACAAAAGATTTCAACTCACTCTAAGCAAGAAAACTCAAACATAATTCTGAATGCATCCATCCTTTTTGTTCCAACAACAGTTAATCGATTCGCAAGTCTTCATAATTTCAGGTATATTCTCTCTCACAAAATTATCATTGCAATCCATGGCAGATTTAGTCAAATAGAAATGTGATGGGAGGACGACCAATGGCAAATGAGTAATTTTTACACTAAAAAATAACAATTCCTAACTCAAGATTTTTAAACCCATCCGTTTTCTATTTTCTAGAATCATCTGTCTTTCATCTTTTTCACACTCTATACAAAAGATTTCAACTCACTTCAAGCACGAACAGTCAAACATATTTCTGAAACCATCCATCCTTTTTGTTCCAACAACAGTTAATCAAATCGTAAATCTTCATAATTTCAGGTATGTTTTCTCTCACAAATTTATCGTTGAAATCCATGGCCGATGTATTTATATAGGAATGTGATGAGAGGAAGACCAAGGGCAAATGGGTAATTTCACACTAACAAATTTCAATATCGAACGCAAAATTTCTAGACCCATCCGTCTTCTATCTTCTAGAATCATCCGTCTTCTATCTTTTTCACACTCCATACAAAAGATTTCAACTCACTCCAAGCACGAACACTCAAACATAATTCTGAAAGCATCCATATTTTTTGTTCCAACAACAGTTAATCGATTCGCCAAGTCTTTATAATTTCAGGTATGTTCTCTCACACAAATTTATCGTTGAAATCCATGGCCGATGTGACGGTTTATGTTGTCCTCACATATCTGCGATTCTCTTATAGTTGTTGATTTATCCATAAGAAAATAACATATTACTCCTAATTACTGACTGAACTAATAAAGAGTTCACATTTTATGAAATTGAACTGTGTTTGTTTATCCATATGTATACACCCCATACCAATTGCTAGAGGTTATGGATGAGTTATCAAACATGTTAGTCTGGATTCAATTACCATCTATTTTTTGGAATGAAACAGGAACATAAATAGCTTAAAAGCATATGAAAAGTGTTGCTTGATATTGTCAATGAAATCTTCCAAAACTTTTTTTAAAGGAAAAAATGATGTGCAATCGTGTATGTAGTTACACATTTATCGAGAAGGATCTAAATACCATCCCTTCACCCGACATTTTCACTATCGAACCCGAACGGAAGTTGAGAATCTTCACCATTAACAGGGATGAAATCCATCTGCAAAGGGCTGATGGAGAACACTGTGCTGATTTCCACTTATGATCCATCAAACTCTGGTACTGACAATCAGCTATCACAGCCACACTACTTGTACTGTAGCTGCTTCAAGTGTTGTTACCACTGTCTCTGCTACTTCTACTCCTACCCATGATTCGTTAATCAAAGTCTCTTGACTGCTCGTAAATATACGGGTGTCTTTAGATAAACACTCAAGCATCTATACTAACTGAGTCCTTATAAGTGCACCAAAAGTCACTTGAAATCGAAGACCTCGATATGAACATATTTTCTGCACCTTTAAGGCTTTCTTGTTCATTTCCCTTCAAAGTATGTACATAGCAGTCAATAAGCTAGATCCCATTGAACAGAACTTTAGATTACATGCCTTTTATCTTAGGTTTAGGTTTCTAGATTATATATAGCCGTACTTCATTTTGTTTATTTGGTAAAGTCATTTTTCTTGAAGATTGTACTTTGTGAAAGATGTAAAATCTTTTTATTTGAATAAAAACTTTTGTGAACTTCTAAAAGGAACCCTTTTGAACATGATAAGAACAAATGCAGAGCTTGGTTTTAAATTATTTATATTTTCTGTTTTTAGAAGATTATATCTATATCATACAACGCTAAGCTTCATAAACTCAAGTAGTTAGAGCAAACTGACACATTGTACTTAGCGTCGAGTCAGTTTGAGACATAATTGCATCCAAATTTGCAGATGCTATTCATCACTCTTAGTGCTAATTTATGTAAGTATCAACAAAGAAAATAGAAAACAAAAACTTAAACTAATTAGAAAATTTACTAACTTTTAATTAATAGTGAACGATTCTCATTCACATCGTCGCATCCTTTATATATAGTTTAGCTAAATTCTTCTGCTTACTGGGACTTTATTGCATTCCTCTTCTCCCTTAAGTCATCGACTTCATACCGACCACTAAAATTTTTAATCAACTTTTATAGTGATGATGATGCAGGGATACTAAAACAAAAGTCTCCAAACTCAGATGGTAAGTTAGATGCTTAGGTGACCAGGGAAACCTAACATCACAGAAGGTTGCTTTTGAAGCTTTGGCCGGTGTAGTTTCTTAATCTTTCATGAAGATCATCTTTGGAATCACAACATCCTTTAATAATACAGAATAAACAACATGTAAATGTGATCTTTTACTTTATTCCAATTTGTTTAAGTTGCCAAGTTTAACATAATCATTAACTTCACGATTGTTCAACATCTAGCCTTGATCTATAGTAGTTCTAACCATGAAACAATTTCATAAACATCTTGTCAGTGGATGCTTTAGGCAGAATGATTACAAAGGGAATAGTGTCTCCCTACCCTCACAATGTAGGGGAATTTGAGAAGCTATTATTCTTCTTATAAATAAATAAGTGTATCTAATCAAAGACAAGATAGTTGTCAACAAGTAGAAGTGGGTTGTGGAGAATTAAATACGAAGAAGAGAAACCCCTTAGAACAATATATACGGGCTCTTCTAGGTTACAACAATTATATTTATAGGAAAAAAAATACATAGAGTGTCCCCTACCTAAGGCCTTAAGATCAGATTTTTGTTGACAGTAGCTTCGCTTCTAACAAGGCAGGGGAGTTGTGGACGCTAAGAAAAGAAAGAAAGCAGTGTGGTGGAAAAAAACTTTACATGATCTTCGTGCAATGTCCATTAATATAATGTTGCTAACACAAATCTTGAAGGATAAAAATCGTGTATGTGCTCGTTAGTTCTCCTTTTCAAAAATTGTGCTATGTTTTTCCTTTTTGGCACAATTTGAATTACTATGTAGTAACTTTCTGGTTGAAAAGAAGGACTAACTTGCACATACCAACAAATTTTTCCTTCTAACTTGCACTTCATATCACTTATTCTACTTGATTTTCCTAAAATAAAATACACGCAAGCATAAAGATTAATGGTATATTGAGTTCTCTTCCTGTCAATGCAGTTTCATTGCTTTGGCTAATTTATATGAAGTTAAGAAAAATAAAAATGTAGAGTGAGTTTTTTCCTTTTCTTTTTTTTTTCCTGGTGATTGCTTATTGAGAATATGCCTATCAATTGAAAAATCATTGATAACTTATGTCTGATATAAGGACTAATGATTTAAATTTATTTGTTCTCTAATTTATTGGTCTTTTTCATTGTACTTGATTATTGACTTGATATCGTGTAGAAGTGTTTATTAGTGGACTTACTAACAAGTTCTACATTTGCAAAAATGAGGTGAATATGAATGTATCAGTTTGTGACTCAGTACTGCACCCCTAAGAATTGCTCTAAAATGAAAAATTGTTGTTCTTCCTTTATGCAGTATGGATAAATGTTTCATCGTAGGAAAGTCAAATCCTAACTTCTATGTTTTTTTAAAAAAAATTATACTTTTTTTTTAAGAGTCTGAAATTAACTATGACAAACAGAAAGTATAGGAAAGTCAAATCCTATACTTCTATGATCACCTCACGATAAATGCTAGAATCTTGTGCTATAGATCCCACCTGAAATGAAAAACCTACAACTTATATTTTTTATTATTGTCACGCTCCGAGCCTACACCCTGAGCGGGACTGGCACTCGAAAACCATTGCTGGCCCCAAGTAAACCCTGACCTGGCTTACTTAACTCAGCGGAAGACTTAAACTCAGCAAAGATAAGTTCATATATTAAATTGGAATGTTATAAATGAACATTCAACTGGCCATTAAGTCAAACTCAAGTCTCAACATGGAATAATAACAATGAAAAGACTAAAGAACTAACATCTGACTGTCTATGAAGCCTCTAATAACAACTAAGATGGATGTTGGGACAAACCCCACAACATCCTAATGAACTAAACTAGAAAACAATGAAATGGATCCTCCGGAATACAAGGAGGCTCACCAACAGACTCTGAACTTCTCACTTGATCAACGATGCGCCGAAATGCCGATCCTAGTTACCTGCGTCTGCATCACAAGACGATGCAGGCCAACTGGCATCAGTACATTGAATGTACGAGTATGCGAGTTGAAATGCTAAACATAACATAGGCTTGAAAAGGATCTGAAAGAAACACTTACATTGACTCTTCTCAACTCATGAATACTTAACTGAACTCATTTCATTATAAAACAGTTTAAAACAAGTGCAATATAAAGAAAAAGAAAACTGTTTAAAACATGTTGTCAACTCATAATCATAAAATCATAAAAGACATATCATGATCCCTCTCAAAGTCTACTTGTGCAATGCATGAATGAAATCTCATAACCCCATCCATACTAAGCAGAACCCCTTGAGGAACCATGCAATTTCTACTGTGGGAGTTTCTCTAACCGACAACCATCACTTAAGAACTATAGTGATGATACAACATTATTAGCCCACGCTTCCCGGGCCATCTTATACCATGCCGTGGTATAGGACCTGAACTACTAAGTGGATCCACTAGTCTATGCGAAAAGGATTCATCTAAAAAGTATGACCCTTTTCTACCAATGATGGTTACATGGTTTATGGAGACTTGAGTTAATATGAACTCGCATCCCCATATCGGTGCTCAATACTACTCCCAAAAAAATATAATATTAGCTCTTATGTTTAAAAACATACTTCTTCTGTGATTTGAGATTAGTGCTCAAAAACTTAGCTCAAAGACTATCTTGGAAATCTCAGTTTCCCTGTTTGCTTCATTTAGAAAGCTATTACTCTTTTCTGAAAACTAGCCCGAAGGCTCTTTGGAAATCTCAGTTTCCGTTCTTATTTAAATGTGAAAAACATTTTAAATCTCTTTTGAAAATACTTAGTCCCCATATATTTTTGAAGAAATGAACTTCAAACTTTACTCTTTACTCTTAACTCAACTTGAACTTTAAATCTTAAAACAAAGTTAAAACATTTGGAAAAAACTTTTGGAAAACTCAAGAACTTCTCTTAGCTTGACTCTTACTTCTCTTGACTTTGATCTTAACTTTCCTTGAATTGGATTATGGATTCAAGGTTCATGATCTTATGTTTATGGATGATTTCATGATGTTTAGATGTACCTTAGAGTGTTAGAATCAACAAAGAAATATAGGTACATTGCTAAGGAACAAGTACAAAAAGGTAGGGAGCAAATGGGGAGAACTGGCATCCCAGGCGCTCTGAGTGGCGCGGGGCGCCAGCCCTCTATATTCAGAGACCAGTCTGGGGCGTGGCGCCCTAAGGGTGAACATTTAGAGACTCTTTTGGGGCGCGCTGGCTGGTGCGACGCCCCACCCCTATTCTCAGGTGTTTGACGACTTTTCTTCTTCATTTTTCAACTCTAAACCCTCTAAACTTCAATGGATCTTTCCCCAAACACTTAGGATCATTTATACCCTCAATATATGATAGATTCAAACCAAAGTTACACCCGAAAACATGAATCAAATCGCAAGAAACTTCAATAATACAACCCACAAGAATTCAAACGAATTTTATCAAGAACTCAAAGGATTTACTTTGAAATCACACATATTTCGCTGAATTGAATCTTGATTGGCGCGTGGGTAAACTAACCCAACGCTATGTGATCTCACATACCTTTTTAGGGATCACCCCAGACGAAATCCACAAGCTATTCTTGACGAAATCGACGAATCTTGCTTCATTTTCCTTTCTCCTCTTCTCTGTTTTCTCCAAGCCCTAGTGTGAAATCCCAAATTCTGAAACTGACTAAAAATCTGATTTGACCCATATTAAACTCCTAAAAAGGAATTAAAATAATAGGGCCATGAAAAGACTAGAATACCCCTTAAAATTCCGAATTGGACATTTCCTAAATCCAACAACCCAATTTCCAAAGGGCATAACTTACTTATACGAACTCAGAATCGCGCAAAATTGGCGGCGTTGGAAAGATCGTTCCAAGAGTTTTCCAACCATATCTGGAAGCACACCTAAATCATCCTGATCTAGGAGTTATGACCATTTGAAGTTGACCAAAACTCAATTTTTTCCTAACTTAAACAAATTTCCAAATTTTCATTCTTTCAAAAAATGACTATTTCCAATTATTAGCTTGTCACACCCCAAATCCGGATGTGATGGCACGTGTCCATTTCCCACCGGACACGTCAGACTAACCCAACCACAACGATAGAGAAGTAGAAATACGAGAATAAAAGATAATAAATAAGCGGAAGACTTTAATTAAGACTCAACACTACCCAAAATTTGGTTGTCACATGTACAAACCTCTAAATACAGAATTCGAATAAAAATATACAAGTCTCAGAGTATAGTTCTCGAATAGAACAAAACTGAAAGTAAAGATAACTCAAGGGAAAGTCTGGAATGAACCGCTACCTCTCGAGTATGTCCCGAAGCTCAATCTGCTAAAGAAAATACTAAGCCGAATCTGAGAGAGTTGTCAACCTACACAATTGTGTAGAAGCAAGGGTGAATACCGAAAACCACAGGTACTCGCAAGTAACTCTAAACTAAGCAAACCTAGCAGCTACAAACAACTCCTTTCAATCCCAACCGAACCAACGAAACTTCAATCTAGCAGCAAATCAACCAACCTATTCTAAACAGATCATATTCAACAGCCAGAACCAACAGTATATCCTCATCAACCTCAGTTCAACAAATAAGAGCAAGTAGATCAAATTCCACATAAGAATGGTAAACCGATACAATCCACACAGCACAGACAAAGATAAGGCAAATGCGATGCAAAATGCAATAATGATGTCATGTAGTCGTGATGCATGTCTGTCCTACGATACACATCTGTTGACGTAATCAGTCCGCGCTGAATACTCAAATCAGAACCCATGGGGGCCACACATGGACCATGTATCACCGCCGGAACTAGATCCCATCGGCATCCAAATCGCTAGCCGGAGCTAGTCCATCTCATATATCTCTAGACGGAGCTAGTCTCAACTGTGTCTCATATCCATCCATCCTCATATCAGTGTCTCAGAACTTATGCAACAGATAGNTTACTTAACTCAGCGGAAGACTTAAAGTACTCAGCAAAGATAAGTTCATATATTAAACTGGAATGTTATAAAGGAACATTCAATTGGCCATTAAGTCAAACTCAAGTCTCAACATGGAATAATGACAATGAAAAGACTAAAGAACTAACATCTGACTGTCTATGAAGCCTCTAATAACAACTGAGATGGATGCTTGGACAAACTCCACAACATCCTAATGAACTAAACTAGAAAACAATGAAATGGATCCTTCGGAATACAAGGAGGCTCACCAACAGACTCTGAACTTCTCACTGGATCAACGATGCGCTGGAATGCCGATCCTAGTTACCTACGTCTGCATCATAAGACGATGCAGGCCAACTGGCATCAGTACATTGAATGTACGAGTATGCGAGTTGAAATGCTAAACATAACATAGGCTTGAAAAGGATCTGAAAGAAACACTTACATTGACTCTTCTCAACTCATGAATACTTAACTGAACTCATTTCATTATAAAGCAGTTTAAAACAAGTGCAATATAAAGAAAAAGAAAACTGTTTAAAACATGTTGTCAACTCATAATCATAAAATCATAAAAGACATATCATGATCCCCTCTCAAAGTCTACTTGTGCAATGCATGAATGAAGTCTCATACCCCCATCCATACTAAGTAGAACCCCTTGAGGAACCATGCAATTTTTGTTGTGGGAGTTTCTCTAACCGACAACCATCACTTAAGAACTATAGTGATGATACAACGTTATTAGCCCCACGCTGCTCGGGCCATCCTATATCATGACGTGGTATAGGACCTGAACTACTAAGTGGATCCACTAGTCTATGCGAAAAGGATTCATCTAAAAAGTATGACCCTTTTCTACCCATGATGGCTACATGGTTTATGGAGACTTGAGTTAATGTGAACTCGCATCCCCATATCCGTGCTCAATACTACTCCTAAAAAAATATAATATTAGCTCTTATGTTTAAAAACATACTTCTTCTATAATTTGAGATTAGTGCTCAAAAACTTAGCTCAAAGGCTATCTTGGAAATCTCAGTTTCCTTGTTTGCTTCATTTAGAAAGCTATTACTCTTTTCTGAAAACTAGCCCGAAGGCCCTTTGGAAATCTCAATTTCCGTTTTTATTTAAATGTGAAAAACATTTTAAATCTCTTTGGAAAATACTTAGTCCCCATATACTTTTGAAGAAATGAACTTCATACTTTACTCTTTACTCTTAACTCAACTTGAACTTAAAGTCTTAAAACAAAGTTAAAACATTTGGAAAAGACTTTTAGAAAACTTTAAGAACTTCTCTTAACTTGACTCTTACTTCTCTTGACTTTGATCTTAACTTTCCTTGAATTGGATTATGGATTCAAGGTTCATGATCTCATGTTTATGGATGATTTCATGATGTTTATATGTACCTTAGAGTGTTGGAATTAACTAAGAAATATAGGTACATTGCTAAGGAACAAGTACAAAAAGGTGGGGAGCGAATGGGGAGAACTGGCATCCCTGGCGCTCTGAGTGGCGCGGGGCTCCAGCCCTCTATATTCAGAGACCAGTCTGGGGCGCGGCACCTCAAGGGTGAACATTTAGAGACTCTTTTGGGGCGAGCTGGCTGGTGCGACGCCCCACCCCTATTCCTAGGTGTTTGACGATTTTTCTTCTACGTTTTTCAACTCTAAACCCTCTAAACTTCAGTGGTTCTTTCCCCAATCACATGGGATCATTTATTCCCTCAATATATGATAGATTCAAACCAAAATTACACCCAGAAACATGAATCAAATCGCAAGAAACTTCAACAAAACAACCCACAAGAATTCAAACGAATTTCATCAAGAACTCAAAGGATTTACTTTGAAATCACACATATTTCACTGAATTGAATCATGATTGGCGCGTGGGTGAACTAACCCAACGCCATGTGATAACACATACCTTTTTAAGGATCACCCCCGATGAAATCCACAAACTATCCTTGACGAAATCGACGAATCTTGCTTCCTTCTCCTTTCTCCTCTTTTCTCTTTTCTCTAAGCCCTAGCGTGAAATCCCAAATTTTGAAACTGACTAAAATCTGATTTGACCCATATTAAACTCCTAAAAAGGGATTAAAATAATAGGGCCATGAAAAGACTAGAATACCCCTTAAAATTCTGGATTGGACATTTCCTAAATCCAATGGCTCAACTTTCAAAGGGCATAATTTACTCATACAAACTCGGAATCGCGCAAAATTGGCGGCGTTGGAAAGATCGTTCCAAGAGTTTTCCAACCATATTTGGAAGTACACCTAACTCATCCTGAGCTGTGAGTTATGACCATTTGAAGTTGGCCAAAACTCAACTTTTTCCTAACTTAAACAAATTTCCAAATTTTCATTCTTTCCAAAAATGACTATTTTCAATTATTAGCTTCTTCCTAGTTATTTCAAATTGCAAGATGTTACAATTAAATAGAAGAGCATAACTTATAAATGTTGGAATCTTGCCCATAGATCAGTAGAGAAGTGCTTGATAATATGCCTAAAATAACTGAATACTTTTTTCTTTTATCTTTTGACAGATGCTCTACAACTTAAAGCTAATTATTTCACTTTTTCGAATTTGATTTTATTATTTTAATTAGTTGAGTTGATATTTAGGGTCACTGTATGAATTCACGCACTCCTTTTTTTTTGGTTGATTTGACTGATTTGATTGCAGGTATAGGGTGAGAATTTTGGCTTAAATATGATATCAGATCAGAATGTAGCATTTTATTCTGGTGTTGGCTGGGAAACTCACAAGAATGTGAGATTTATGCTTATGCAAGGTACTCTCTCTTTCTTCACGATTACTATGTAGTTAAGTTTATTTCAATTTAGACAATCTTAGTCATTCATAGCTCATCAGACATTGGTATGAAGATTGAAGCTTAAAGGTGTTGTCATCCTTTTAAGTTTTCAGTTTTACTTTTGATGAATTCAATTGCCAACTCCCCAAGGAGGTCAAGGGTAATCTTGATATTCTCATTTGCTGGTTAGGTTGTGGCTTACTGCTTCTTTCTTTTTCTTGTTTAAAGTATCTTTCGTAGTTTTGAATCGATATTTAAACTTAGGAATAACTTGCGCCTCCAACTAATGGAGGCACCATGTTAGTGATAATTTCTTTCCTTTAGCATAAGGATATTCCTAGGATGATTGAAGTACGAGATCAATTGTCTTTTGTACTCTGTGTAGTACATATGTATTTGCTTTAGACTATGCTCATGTCTATCTGCAGATATATGAAGTATTTTTCGGCATTGAATGTTTAAAATCATAGCCTACTATTTAATTAGCCTTAAACAATTCATCAATACAAGTTAATATGATTTGGCATGATCTCTATCTTTTGATATGTGATGAATTTGAATGAAATGGGACTTCATGTGGAGGAGTTCAGGTATTCAATTTCTCTCAACTTTTCTTAAAGTGTGCCCTGTCCTTAAGAAGTAATTGGGTTATCATTTATTTTGGTTCAATAAACTTTCTGTTGAATATGCCCTCATTTTCATTCTCGTACATATTAAATTTTTATTTACCAAAATACTGCAATTGGTACATTTTCATTTAATTACATGTAGTAGATTAATAATCTAGCAACAATGGTATTTGTGGGTTGTTTTCCGAATTACATTAAATTTACTTGCTTGTACTACTTTTTAGATCAGTTGTCTGTAATATGGTCATTACACATGACTGGTTTTAGCAAACTCCCCACAATGATGAAACATTTGCATTGAATAGTTGAGTCATATTTCAACTTATATGTGCTGAGTTGGATGTTTATATCAGAATTGCTACTGATATGTTCTAAATTGAGTTTTTCCTTTTGTTTCTAGAATAACCATATTATTCAGAATGTTTGGCAATGACCGTCAAGCTTGACTAATAGATATGGTTCCCTTATAAGGAGAATGCTAGGATGATGATAACCCTTCTTTGTCAAATGCTTTCGAGATGTCTTTAGACTCTTCAACATCTGAATATTATAGTTATTCTAGCATCTATAATTGCGAGAAATTGACTTGAGGCTCACTGCATTAACATGGGAGTGGCCAACATGTTTGAGCAAGCTGTTAGCAGAAAATGCTTTATCAAAGATATCATAAACAATGAGAAGTTCTCTTGCCATTTTGGAGTTGTTGACTTGAGGTAAACAAATGGCCAAGAAAGGTACCTGAAGGCTGAATAGAGACAGGTTATGTATTAAAAACAAAATATGGTGTTATAATTTATATGTTCTATCTATTGGTTTAGAATTGTATCCATGTCTCATGATACATGATAAAGAGTGAACACTAACAGGAGTTTGAACACTTACCATCTGACCTAAGTAATCACAGGTAGGAGGTCTACTTGAAATATTTTAGAACTGGTAAGAAGAAGGCATTCATCTTAATTCTCATATTTACTTGTGTGATATTATTACTCCCAAGAAATACTTGAAATTTGTAGTGAATAGATGGTGCTTCTAAATCAGAGTATTTTCTTTTTATTTATTTTTTGGGATAAATAAATTTAGTAGAAAGCAAATTTTCTGAGTCCAGTAATTGAATAGTTTTAGCCAAAGCGTCCTCTCTTTTATGTAAGACATCATTTTTCTTCCTGATTTTGCAGGAACAAACTTACAGAAGGAAAGAAATATGATGTTATTTTTCAATTCTTTGGTTTTCATGGTTACATAGCTATGTTTTGTTTCTAAATTGGATTTTTAAACCATTCCAATAAAATCATGTGGAGGTACTTGGTCATGTTTGCTACAACATTTTGGTTGCTAATCGTAATGGTAACATGGTTACTGTGACCAATTTGAAGAACATGTATCTCTCAATTTTCACTAGAAAAGCTTTTTAAGTTCGAAAAGAAAATTATCATATGAACATATGTTGAGATTTGCGTAATGCACAAAGCAGATGCATTTGCTTTCTTACATATATGCAATAATATTATCAACTTCTTCATTGCAATGACATTGTACTACTTATTCACTAATATGAAAATTAAGTATTTTATATGTTGCACCAATTTTTCTGAAAATGATGATTCTTTGAAGTTGGGCCCAAACGGGCCCTTTCATACATAGGACGGATACACATTTAATTCATAACTTTTCAGTTCTTGTACACAGGTTTGTAATTATGATCCAAGTATGAGAACATGAAGATAACTTTTGAATGTGCTACAAAAATAACTTGTGTGCAAAATCAATTGTGTTGGGCCCGTGCAAAGCACGGGCTTGCTCATCTAGTTTTTACCTATAAAAATGATAAAATCTACCCATCATGATAATTTTATATTATAATGGGTAGAAAATTATGACTTTATATAGTTCTATAATTTGTAAAATTGTTACTTTAATATGAAAAAATTACATCCATACCTTTAATATGATAAATATTTAAAATTCCATTACTTTAATTTGACCCCAAATAAATCTTCTTCTTTTGAATTTTTAGAGTAAAATAATTTAACTTTGATCATAAATTTAGGTATAATAATTAATAATTTAAAATATTTTTTAAAATTAAAATCAAATTAAGACTGGTTTAAATTTGAAATTAAAAAGATATCGCATAAATTAGAATGAAATAATGTTATCTCATAAATTATTACAGAGAAAACATAAAATGAAACAGAAAGAATAATATTTATCTCAAAAGTTCACTAAAAATAGATCCACTGAGATTCATCCCTTTGTCGCTCCAATTCGTCCCCCCACCTTCCACCTCCCCCAACCTTACACTTTATTTTACTCTCTAAATATAGAGTTCTCTATTTTTTTAGACAACCAACTCCAAATCAATTCTCTATTTTACTCTCTAAAAAAGAATCTTTATCTCTCTTCAATATTATATTATTATGTCTATTTAATAATATGAATTCTTTATTTCTTTTTCCCAATAATTACTTTATATAATTTTCATGTGATATAAAATTTAATTTTTTACAATTTTTTTATTTAATATAAAATTATATTTTATTCTAAATTTTTAAATAACATAAATTGCAAGAAAATATTATATAATATACAAATTAATGGACAAATTCAAATAAAAGTGAAATATAATTACATAAACATTACATAACCACTCAATTTTCAAAATTATTACGTTGCTCCCATAAATGCTCTATTTATGCATTGCGGAGTTCACAATGAGCATTTTTGTCCTTAATTTTGTGTATGTCTAGCTAAAAATTGTTCAAACCGGAACCTTCATCTACCACCATTTCTAACGTTGGAGCCTCTACGACATCTTGAATTGGTGCATTAAGATCACGTTCATCCTTAATTATCATGTTGTGCGGTATAATACATGTAGTCGTTATATCATGTAACACTTTCTTTCTCCAAAAACGTGACAGTCCTGCAATAATTGCAAAACGTGATTGCAAAACTCTGAATGCACGTTCAACATCTTTTCGGCATGATTCTTGTTTCATCGCGAATTAATTATTATGATTGTATTTTATCTTGTATTTAAATTATTATGTTATGTATTGTATTGTTATCTTGTATTTTTCATTATCATATTATGTATTGTATTTTTAAATTAACATTTTTAATCATATCATTTTAATTTTGTGTATTCTTTATAGTAAAAATTAATAATAAAATCAAATTATATTATTGATGAAAATTAGAAAAAAATTAAAATACTACTAATTCGGGATGAAAGTAGTATATATTAAATAATATATTTTTAAAATATTATATTACATTTAAAAAGAATTATGAATATTAGATATTTAATTAATGACTATGTAAAATAATATGTTAATTAGAAAATAATAGAAGTAATAATAAAATATTGAAAAACAATGAATTAAGGGTTATTAAAAAGTTTCAAAATTAGGTGTAGGTGACTCAAGTCTTAATTATTGAGTAGAGGTGACAATTTTTAAATTAAGAATTAAGGGGCTGAATTTTTCATCCCCATGTTTTTTTTATTTTACACTTTAGCCCATCTTAAATAAAACCCTAAATAATAAGAAATGGAGGGAAAAAAAGGCACCAACGACTCACCTTTTTTCTTTTTCTCTCTTGCTTATTCTTCCATTGTTGTTGCTCTTCTTCTTCATTCTTCTTCTTCTTCTTCTTCTTCTTCTTCTTTTTGTTCATCACCATCTTCTTCTGGCTGTTCATTATTTTCTTCTTCTTCTTCAGTTGATATTCACATTGTATTGCTACTATCAGACCAATTTTCATTCATATATCATTGGGCATTACATCATAGGTCATTTTGGTAAGAAAACTAATGATTTTTACTCTAATTTTTCATTTTGGTAGTTTAAGTGTTTCTTCAATAATTTACAGTTGCGTACCCAACAAGTAAGTCATTTGTTGCAATAGATAGCTTACGTGTTGGATACATATTACAATACCATATCAAGTTTGTCCTAACATATAAGTCATTTATTGCAACTGATGAGTCATCTGCTACACCTGACTCATATGTTGCAATAGAGTGATTACCTGTTGGATACATATTATAGTACCAGGCCAAGCTGGGAATGAACCAGAAGTTTGTCCCAACAGATGAGTCATTTATTGCAACATATAAGTCATCTGTTGCACCAACCGACTCATCTATTGCAGCAGATGGCTTACCCATTGGATACATGTTACAGTACCAAGTCAAACTAGGACAAAATCAGAAGTTTGTCCAAACAGGTAAGTCATATATTGCAACAGATCAATTACCTATTGCAACAGATGACTCATATGTTACAACAATTGACTTGCATGTTGGATAAGCTTCTGGTTCTGGACATGTATCCAATAAGTGAGTCATCTGTTGCAACAAGTGAGTCATTTGCTGCAATGGATGACCTGTTGCAACAGATGATTGACTTGTTGGGACAATGATTGTGCATATGATTTTTAATTGTATAGAGCCACTCAACTTTACTACATAATCATTACTAAATATTTTAAATAAATTTCTTTAGGTATCATTAATGGAATAATTAATAATAATAGTTGTTGATTGTTATGGTGAATGGATTGAGAAGAACAATCGATTTATTTAGCGTTGGAATGATGGTGACATGTCAGAGTTAGTATTAATGATCGTCCAAAGGAGTATCTTGTATAATGATTTTGTGAACTCAATCATTAACAATTGTGGACTAAATTGTCAACCAAAAGATCTTGTCATCAGTTACACGCACAAGTCTTTTGAAAATCAGAGGGTCCTACCTTTTAAGATAAGCAATCAACTTCGTTTGTGTGCTTATCTTAGTGATGCAACTAGGCCCGTTTTAAGGGTGTACGTTGTTAAAAACCGATAGAGAATGAAAATGTAGAATAAGACCAGCACGATATGTTAAATGATGAATTGAATAAGATGAAAATGAATATTCGTTTGTGTGCTTATCTTAGTGATGCAACTAGGCCCGTTTTAAGGGTGTACGTTGTTAAAAACCGATAGAGAATGAAAATGTAGAATAAGACCAGCACAATATGTTAAATGATGAATTGAATAGGATGAAAATGAATATTCTAGATGATGAGATTGGACATGATGTGGAGGAGGACCCAACACCTACACCCATTGTTGATATAGTGGGCAGTTCTCAGTCAAAAAGTTGAACAATCTTCAAGATAATGAGGCAGGTTTTTACATAGGAATGACATTCAAGATAAAAGAATAACTAGTCACTTCATTGCATATTGCTCGCTTGAAAAAATATTTCAGACTTGCAAAAGTGATTAATTCGCGTAGTGTGTATTGTTCTAAATATGCACATCAAGAATGCAAGTGGTGGTTGAGGGTTGTGAAATTCATAAGTTCTGACAGATTTTGTATTAAAACTTATAAAATGTATCACACATGTGGTTCAGAGCACATTACGAGTCATAATCCACATGCCATAACAAAAGTTCTTGGTAAATACTTCAAAAATAGCTTCCCCAATGGTAAAGGTCCATCTACAAGAGATATAGACAATCAACTCCATACAGAATTGGATTGTAAGGTGAGTTATTGGAAGATATATAACGGTAGGGAGATTGTAAAGTCTTTGATTAGGAGAACACATGAGCACGGGTATGGAGTGCTTGATGTATACCGTTATATGCTTGAGTCCACAAATCCAGGAAGTAAGACGACATTGCAGGTTGATGGAAATGGAAAGTTTAAGTACTTTTTTGTAGTCTATGTGGCTTGAATTCAAGGTTTTCAACAATTGATAAAAGTCATTGTCGTTGACGGGACATTCTTGAAGAGCAAGTATAAAAGAGTTTTACTATCAGCGGTGGCGCAAGATGCATAGAATCATATTTTTCCAGTGGCTTTTTGTGTAGTGGATAAAGAATGTGATGCCGCATATCAATATTTTTTAGAACAAATGAAAAGTTATGTAGATGATACTGATGAGTTGTGCATAATTTATGATAGGCGTTCAAGTATCTGAAAGATGGTTTCAATTGTGTATCAATCAGCTCATTATGGTTGTTGCATGAGGCACCTTGGAGAAAATATTCGAATCAATTTTCACAATGCAAAGGTTGTATCTCATTTTTATAATGCAGCAAAAGCGTACAATAAAGTTGAGTTCTATGACCATTTCAATCAGATAAGGGATATGGTACCCAAGGCAGCCAAACATCTCGAATCAGTTGGATTTCATAGATGGAGCAGGGCATTTTGTCTGAGAAATAGGTACAATATTATATATTGAGTATCTTGTTTAAGTTTTATATAATTATATATCTTTTTAAGTTATTTTTTGTATAGGTATAATATTATGACGTCAAACCTTGACTGGCTTTTTAGCAAATTTTTTTGTTGGTTTTGGTGTTGACTGTCTTGACTGGCTTTTTACCTTTCTTGCCAACCTTGACTGATTTAGATATCTTTTTTTCTCTTGGCTTTCTTAAGCGTGTAACATTAGGAAGAGGTTCAGAAGGAGGATGACATCGCAGTCTAGTCACTATGGCAAATTCTTTCATGCCAAAACAAACCGGCATGCCACAATAGTTTATTCAAATCTTATCCATTTTCTTGTTCTTATTCTCCAAAGCTTCATCATCATCTCCCTTATACTTGATCTTGTGCTTGAGAAGATCATACATCATGCTCATTTGAAAACGTGCATTGTTAACCTCCAACAAATCAAGAAAGTATCCAAAATAGCTAGACTTAAAGAAATAGTCCAACTTTTCATCCATCAATATCGTTCTAAAAGCATCAAATTTGGCGTCCATGGTTGATTTTACAACAAAACACCTGTCAAATTTGTAGGGTCATTTATAGGCATCTCTACCTGAAACTTGTCAATATTAAAAGTTTTGACAACATCTTCATCTCCCTCCTCACTTTCAATATGATCTCCTTCATCACTTTTGTTTTCATTTCCTTCCTCACTTTGTTTTTCACCTTCCTCCTCATCTTTTGTATCATTTTCAGTTTCTTCATTATCTCCATCTTCATCATTTATTTCCTTTTCTTCTTCATTTTATTTTTATCTTCCTCCTCTACAATTTCCATATTTTCATTCTGTTTTTGTACATCTACAGAAGGTAACACATAATCTTTATGTGAAATAACTTGTTCAACAAGTTCTTCTAATGGTGTTTGTACTTTAGCTATTTTACTTGATTTATCAGAGACTGATTCTCTTGATTTTCTTTTGGAAGCCATTTTATCTACAAATACAAAAAATTACAATCAATTTGTGCATCATTCAAAAAAAAGATAGCAATTAACAGTGAAGATTCATATAGCTGACCCTAACTAGCTTGGAACTGAGGCATGACTGTTGTTGCTTAAGTCGGAGACAATTTACTGGCCGGAGATAAAAAGTAACACATAACAAACTATATACGAAAGTTCAACCAATCACCAGAACTAGGACATTTCATATACTTATATTGTCCAGGCATTACAAGGTTCAACAAACAAGTGCATGTTGAATTCTTTATCTACTTCAGCCATAACAGCAAACTAGCACCTCTTCAGTTAAAACCTTGTTTAGAGCAAGAAGACTAACTCCCAAAACTTGCCTTTTTTTCCCTTTTTTCTAATAGTGATGTCTGGATCACTCAACAAAGTATCCCTTACTAAGTTCAATTACTTTTTCCACTTTTTTTCAAGTCATATTAAAAGCAAGGGGAAAAAGTTGGTTCCTTTTTTTAACTTATCTCATGAATCTAGTTCATTTCTCTGAACACCAGTAGTCATAAATTAAGGGGAAAAAATGTGCAGAGTATAAGATTTGTGATCAAGGATTCATTTTAAAAGATGAAATGGTCCCAAATCTATAGTTGTCTATATTACGATGTACAATCAACGGTATTATGTTACACCTATACATCATACATGTACAAACTCAACCGAAAATCATCAGACACAGAAAAAGGAAGTCGACAAGTGAGGCTTGCTCAAGTGGTTGAACACGTCCATCATCAACCTGTAGATTGAGGGTTAATCGAGTCATGTTAGAGGGTACGTGAGAACACTCTTAATCCTCCTGGGATGGGTGGTTAAAAATATAAAAAGGGGCAGTCACTCTCCACAGTCAACAAAAAAAAACTATCAATGAAACTTTTAGATCATCCAGCTTTGCCAAATTTTGGTAATAACAGATACAGAAATATGCAGGAAGTAAGTAGAACAATCAGTTGGTCCACTTCCTAAAGCATAAATAAGCAAAAGCTTCATTGTCTCAACTTGAATTGCACAAAACCTGGGCAGCGCATGAGGGAAGAGTATATGCAAATTGTAACCTCCCTCAGAATAGTCTCTTTGCAGTATTTCTTTCAAAAAAAAAAACTAATTTTTTTCAATAAAAAAAGCTTTACCGACAAATCGTTGTTTCCTTGGATCGCTAGAATAGAAGAATCAAAAGTTCAAAGTACGACTGTCAGAAGTTGAAAGTTGCCGAAGAAATTGATTGTCCCGATCGAAGCAATTTTGAAATTTTGGGAAGAAACGTTTTCTGCAGAGAGAGAGAGAGAGGAGAACGTTTGAGAGAGGGAGTGGAAAGTTTGTTTATTTAGTGGGTGGATTGTTTTGTATTTTTAAAAATATTATAAATTGTTGAAAATGTTTATTGAGTCCACAATTAACTTAATTTAATATTTAAGTATGTTTGACCTTTTTTTGGTCAAAATAGTTATCAATAGTTAATTCAAAACTTAAAGGATATCTTTCCTTCAATTTTCTCTAGAGAGTGTGAATAGTAGTTCTCCAACTCTCTCAATTTGAAGAATAGAGAGTGATATGGAGGTGGGTTGGAGTGCCCATTCTCTATTTTACTCTTCAAATATAGAGAATGGAGAGTAAAATAGAGGTGGGTTGGAGATGGTGTAAGGGAGTTACTATATTTATGACATTTTTGCTATAGAGATAAAATTTGTTTGAGCATACTTTGAAATTAACCTTTTGATTTAGCTGGCAACCAAAACAATGAAACCGCTCGAAGAAGAAGATCAAGATGACATGGAAGAATCAGAGCAAGAAGAACCCTAACAAGAGACCTATTTTCCAATTTGAAAACCTCCCTTTCGATCCTACTGACGATTCCATTTTTCCTGAGGAAAACCTTCCTAAAAACAAAGAGATTTCTAATGTTAATGGAGATGATGATAACGATACATTCAAGCTTGTTGAGTCCTTTCAACAACAAGGAAATAAGCTTGCTGAGGTATTTCCTCACATGGGTTTCTCTTCTTTTTTCTGTATTTTATTTTATTTTTCTCCTTTTCAATCTGTATGAGGTTATTCAGTGCATATAATTTACA
>NW_026021534.1:446735-463437 GCF_019186545.1 Solanum stenotomum | reverse complement strand
CCTTCATTTACTTGAGTATTTAGGAATTAAGTTGGTATTCTGGTTAGCCTAAGGTAATAGTGGTGTTCATGCATTTCGAGTATTGGACTGATCCTTATATCCATACATAATAATGTTGTTCATCGAGGTTTAAGCAAATGGAAAGGAATCACCAAACTTTTTGCCTCAGTTTCATTAAATTTGCATATACCATGGTCTCCGTTGGCTCCTCAACTACTTAGCGACACCCTTGGGTGCATTGTTGTCCAACCTTTTTACTCCCTTCTTCCCATTATTGTCTCTCTTAATCTCTATTTCTTTGTCACTTACTCTTTCTCTTCCTTCTCTCTGTTTTCTTCTTCCTTTTTCCCCTTCTTTTTTCACATTAGTAGTAACTCTATATCTTCTAAGGAACTCCATAATAAGGCAAGTTGGGTGTGTTGTTAGTATTAGGGAGGTTTTTACAAGTTTTCAAAACTTCTTTGGCCTTTCGTTTCTAACTTCAAAGAGCAACATGAGCATATGGTTTAGTGCTTCCACCTCTAGTTTTAGCCATACTTTAAAATCTACAAGCAAAAATATATTTATCGACCACTAGTTTATTAACGTAACCAGAGTAACCCTCAAATAAAACATGCAAAATAAATAGCAGATCCAACAGAAATCAACAATGCGATTGAAAGAAATGCCACTAAAGTCGATTAAAGTTTAGTAAAAAATTCAAAATCAATAGGCGAGAAAACAATTTTTTTTTGTAAAGATATGGCACATGAGCCTAACTCAACCCCAAAAGCTAGGTCAAAAGGGGAGGTTTGTCCAAATCCATATAAGGAGACCAAATTTCCATCCCTCTACCGATGTGGGACTTCTTAACACTCACCCGCACGCCCAGACCTCAACTAGAGCGTGAATACTTCTAAATGGGGGCCCAACATCAGTGAACAACAAATTTGGATGTGTCTGGCTCTTATACCATGTAAAGATATGACACTTGGCCTAACTCAACCCCAAAAGCTAGCTCATGAGCGGAGGTTTGTCCAAGTCCATATAAGGAGACCAAATTCCATCCCTCTACCGATGTGGCACTTCTTAACAATTTTTTTTAAAAAAATAAGCAACCAAATAGGGTCAAATATTTATATCCAAACAAAAACGTCATTAGAGACCACAAATATTCATGGAATACGGCCAAAAAAATTCATCCTAAACAAGAATATGAAGAAAAACAATCCAGAAAAAGGAGTCATTAAATCATTACACTACTACAACAAAATAAACAACCAAATACGGCTAAAAATTACCGAAAAACACCATTACAGAAGATTCAACTTACCAAAGATGAAAGCTTTGAACTTGAGGAAGAAGATTGAATAAAACAGATGAAGATTTGAGAGGGGTTTAGGACGATGAAATGGTTGAATAAGTTAATGAAAGAGAAGTGGGTGAAAAGGTTGATTATACTGGCTTTATCTTTCAAGAATAGAAGATGTTCTTGAAAGATGAAAAGTCTTGCACTTGGAGAAGAAGAAACGTCGGAACAAAAACAAACAGAGATTCAGAAAATATTTGCCTCGATTTTCATCAAATAATAATAATTTTAAAAATGTATAGGGATTATAATATATTCTTGTAAAGTTATATCTTTTCCCCAAGTTTTTTAAAAAAAAAATAAAAAGTCCATGACCCCACATTCACAAATATACCCCAAGTTTTAAAAAGGCCAAAGAGACCCATGACCCCACACTTTTTTCTTTTTAAAAAGTCCAACCCTAAAAAATAAAGCAAAAATAAATTAAGTGGGTATAGAGTAAATTAAGTTATAAAAGTGTCCCCAATGTCAATTCTTCTCAGGAAACTACGTAGTTATATTGTTCAAGTTAAATTACCAAAAACTAATTATTATTTTATTTTTAAAATTCTTGCATGGAATATATGTTTATGTGGGTGTGTGATTTCGGATTGTTAATTTTAATGTGAAGTCATGTGTGTTATTAAGAAATTGTGTGTGTAGATGAGCTAGGAAATTAATTTCCATGCTAATTTAAATTACTGAAAAGTAATTTTCTATATAGTTTATTTATTTATATTGCATGGTTGTGTGTGTGTTGTTGGGGTAATTAATAGGTTTGTGTGGGTTTGTAGATTAATTAGGATGACTTTTAATTAATTTGTTATACATTTCTAGGAAATGGTCAATTTATTTTAAAAGATACTTAACCAATTAAAGAGAAAATTGATTTTATTTTTCCATGTAATTTCACTATCTTCATTACTAGCGCATTGCTTTTTTTTTTATTATTGGAAGCATGTCCCTTTCATAATCTTACCTGGAAAAGTATCTTAGATCTCAAATAATCAGCTAACTAGCTAGATGTGTTTTAAAATATATATTAATGGCACAAAAAAATTAATACGTAAGTAATATAAGATTTAATGATTTCGCAAATTCAGGGATAAGCACACTCAAATTATTAATTTCAACTTCAATTTTTCATGTCTATACCTTTTGCTTGAAAACTTTATAATGCTTAATAGATAGAATACCCTCTAAAATTAACAATTTATGTAATTTCTTGTTGAATTTCTAAGTTAGTTCAGGTAAGATTAAGATTACGGATGCATTTGGTATGAAGTTACATATTTTTCAATTTTCTCATTATTGGTTCAATCTGGGATCAAGATAGGGGATAGGTCTCAAGTCGATGTTAACATCAACGTCATTAGGTGTCGGGTCGTGGCTGAGGTCGGTGTTCAAATCTTGGGCTAGAGTTAGGCTAGGGTCAAGTTGAGAATCAAGTTCTACAGTGGGATGGAGTCAGTATAGAGGATTGGGGCTAGGATCGTGTCTCGGGTTGGTATTGGGGTCAAGTCGGGGTGGAGACCCTTCAGCGTTATAGGATATAGTGATTTCAATATTTATCTTTAAAATGCTCACCTCATATTAAAATAATAATTCGAGTACTCTTTTTTTTAAAATAAAAAATAACGAGGATAGGGAATAAGGAAGGAGAAATGAGGGAAGGATTATAATTAAGGATGGAAAATCGAACCTCAAGTGGATGTTCAGATAGTCAATCAACAATCAACTGAATACGTATGTAATAAGACTCTTCGAAATTTGAGTTGAGAAATTAACAACGGAATAGCACTATAGAGGAAAACTAACAAACGGAAACAAAGACTCATATTACAATTTATAACATTCTTGAAGGTTAATTAATAAAGGAAAATCACTCTCACTGAAAAACAAAATACTACACCATATATAGTTACAGACATACAGTATTATAAAGACCGAATCAGGTAAATAGTGTAAGCCTTTTTTATAATTTTGGCGATATATATAAGTTAAACCCTCGAAAACTTCATAATCAAATAAATACTAATTTATTCAATAATATTAGCATAATCCAAAAGACAAGTTCATTACTACTAAGAGGAGGTGCCATCAGAGGGGTTAATTAATCTTTTTCTTATCATTCTTGAAAGTGGACACCACAGCTTTACCTATCTTTTCAACAACCATTCTCTTCACTGACTTCTTATCTTTCTTTGGAAACACACTTCCAATATTCTTTGATGTGCCTACTTTGCTCTTTCCATTATTGTCCATATCTCTTCTCTTCTCTTAAAATAAAATTAATTATGAATATGAGCAAGTGTAGTGTATTATTGCTTTGTTGCTTTAACTTTTGATGCTTTGAGGAGTTCACATATATGTTGAGGTATTTATAAGTGTTTAGGCTTTGTTTATGGTATTCTTAACAATGTTTTCATGTAACTTCTTCATGAATTTCTAAGTTGGCTCATGTAAGATTTTAAGCACATTGTTGTCTATATCGTGTAATATGGAATGTGTTTGTGTGTGTGGAATTCATATTTAATTTATTTATATCTCATATCTTATGTTATTAACAAGTGTGAGCTCATATTTGAAATTCTTTCTGTCTCAATTTATATGAAGAGGTTCAGAATATGACGATCAACAACTTTAATTTTCTTATTAAGAAATTCAGATATTGACTCTTCAAATATTTTAAAATAAAATTTAAAAACTATACACCAAAAGTTCTACTAGTCAACATAACTAATTTGTAGTTTAAAAAAAATAATAAAAGTTTGAGAAAACCATATTGCTGCATGGGTTGTGTGTGTGTGTGTGTATTGGAGGAGAAGTGGGTAATTTGTGGGTTAGCGTGGGTGTGTGGATTAATTAAGATGACTCCTATTTAATTTGACTCATAATAAGATATGTAGATAGTAATTTACATAACGGAAAAATGTCCCTACCATAATATTTACATGAAAAAACATCTTGACCTCAAATCAAAGAAATATATTATAACGCATACACTAAATAATACGTAAAGGATTTTATTAATGTAATTAGCGTGTGGGCCAAATCTTCTCAAATCTTGTGGTGTTCATTTCCTTTACCGTGTTCTCATATTTGTTTGTATTTTTGTGTTTGTAAGGTGTAAAGGGGATTTATGGTAATGGAAAAAAATAATTGGCCAGAATTTCGCCAGTAATAAAATAACATATTTTACACTATGTTATTTTACCTTTTTGAACATTTTTATCATTTTAACTTTAATACATTTTAATTAAAAAATAAAAAGATTAGTTTATTTTAAAATAAAAAGGATATTATAGACTTTTTAAATTTTTTGCCAAATTCTCTGGTCATTTAGCATTACCCGTAAAGTAAATTTTGTGGATTAATTATTTTTCTTTCTTGAAAACATATACTCCCTCCATTTCATATTAAATAAACATCTTATTAAAAATATTTGTCTTAGATTACTTGATCACTTACTAAATTAGGATAGAATTAATTATTTTTTTCTTATTTTACCCCTATAATTAGTATGGTCGTTGAAAGTTTAAACAAACTTGAAAGACTTAAGAATTTCTTTTGGCTTGGGATGATGTCATTGGTTCTTTACTTCTCTTACCCTCTCGGGAGCTTCATTTCGGAGTCGACGTTCAAGAGGGTAATTAATATGAACAAAGTAAAATTAATCAATATAATAATGATTTCTTAATTACCGCGTAAAATAGAAAGTGCTCATCTAATATGAGACAGAGGGAGTATCTCTTATCATTATTCTACTATTACTACAAGAAAACTGTGAATTAAATGGGGATTTTCTTGGGAATTAGTATGAAAATTTGCAGGAAAATAAGTTTCCTGCAAATTTTCATACTAATTCCTAGAAAAATCCCCATGTAATTCACACTTTGTTTGTAGTGTATCTTATTCTTCAATTTTATTATAATTAATTATTTAATTTGCATCTATTATCAAATTATTTTTTGTTGCTACTATTCTCTTCTCCTTTATTTTTTTATATCCACTGTATTTTCTTTCCATTCTTATTTTTTTATATATATGTTTTACTTGAGGTGATGCTCTATCAAAAATTAAACAATCTCTTTACTTTCATAAAATAAAGGCAACTTAAAGTTGTATTAATATTGTGTATTTGTGTTATTGTATGAATAGAAGCGTAAATAAGATAGTTGGTTTGCTTAGCGTGATCGTTACAGCCCTTTGGCATTATACGATCGCGATTTCAATATTTATCTAAATTTTCACCTCTTATTAAAATGAAAATTTGACTATATTTTTTAGAAAAAAAAATTGGGAAAGGAATTACAAGGCAGAAAATTGAACCAACTAATTGAACTATTAAGATTTCTCAAAATTCAAGCACTTCACTTTAGTTTATATTTAGAAATTAACAATGAAATTACACTATTGAAGAGGGAAATTAACAAACGGAAACGAAAACTCGTGTTACAACTTACAACATGCTTAAAGGTTTTAATTAATAAAGGAAATATCACTCTTATATAAAAACAAAATACTACACCATAGTTTATTAAATGAGTTTAATTTATATACATCAACAATATAATAAAGAAGATAAACAATGTAAACATTATTCTTTACAATACTGGAGATGTATATAAGTTAAACCCTCGAAATACATTAGAATCAAATAAATACATTATTCAATAATATTAGCACAATCTTAAAAGCAAGTTGATTATACTAAGGGGACTAAGATGTGCCATGAGAGGGGTTAATCTTCTTCTTATCATTCTTGAAAGTGGACACCACAGTTTTACCTATCTTTTCAATAGCCATTTTCTTCACTGACTTCTTTTCTTTCTTTGGAAACACACTTCCATTGTTTGATGTTCCTACTTTGCCCTTTCCATTATTCTCCATATCTCTTCTCTTACAAATAAAATAATTAATTAAATATGAGGGAGTATAGTGTATTAATGTTTTGTTGCTTTAACTTGTGATGCTTTAAGGAGTTCATGTGCTTAGGTATTTATAGGAGTTTAGGCCTTGTTTATGGTATTCTTCTTAATGTTTTCATGTAACTTCTTCGTGAATTTCTAAGTTGGCTCATGTAAGATTTTGAGAACATTGTTGTCTATTTCGCGCATGGAATGTGTGATTGTGTGTGTGTTTTTGGCGTTCGTATATTTATATTTGTAAGTCTTGTGTTATTAAATTGTGTGAGTTCATATAGATGTGGTAATCGCCCCAATTTTAATTATAATCTAATTATTCAGTACTCTTCTGCTTCAATTTTATGTGAAGGGGTTCAGAGTTAGTATGAGGGTTAACATATTTGATTTGATTATGAATTCAAGTAAAGACTCTTTAAGTATTTTAAAACAAAATTTATAAATTTAATAATTACACGAAAAGTACTACAAATCAACATAGCTACTAGCTCCACTAAAAAATAAGTTATACAAATCAACATAGCTACTAGTTCCACTAAAAAATAAGTTAAAAAGAAATTTATATTATTGCATGGGGTGGGGCGGGATGGGTTTTGTGGGTTTGTGTGGGTGGGTGGATTAATTAGGATGACTCCTATAACCTATTTAAGTGTGTGGGTCAAATCTTCTTAAATTTTGTTTTTTTCAATTCGTTTACCGTGTTCTGATATTTATTATTTAATTTGTGTGTAGGTAAGGCATATAGGGAATTCATTGTAAATTTTGTGGATTATTTGTGTTTCTTAAAAACATATATATCTCTTTGTTTTAACTTATTGTTATTATTATTGTTCTGTTATCTTGTTTTTTTATTTTATTAAGTTGAATAATTTGAGAAATTTTTATATTTGACATGGATTATTAATTAGACATTCTTTTCATGATTTACTAATTGAACACTATAGTCTATATACCTAATAAAATTTAACTTTTAAATACTTTTAATTATTGGTTGAATTTGTGTAACATTAATGTTGCTAAATTGAAAAAATGTGTGATGTACACACATATTAAGAGCGTGAATTTATAATTTTCGTTTAAAAAAATTACGACTTAATATTAGTTATATAATTGGTAAAATTGTTACTTTAATATGAAAAAAATACCTTTATAATTTTACCTAAAAATGATAAAAATAAATAAATATCATACCTTTAATATGATAAATATTTAAAATTCCATTCCTTTAATTTGACCCCAAATAAATCTTATTCTTCTTTTTTGTCTGTGGCAAATTTGAATTTTCAATGAATAATCCAATACATTTGAAAAAATTAGGATCAAAATAAGGTTATTTAAATTTCGAAATTGAAAAGATATGAGGTAAATTAAAATGAAATAATGTTAAGTATCTCATAAATTAGGACCTACGTAATATTTTATTTTATTTTTTGTTATTATAGAGATAAAAGATTTAAAAGTTGTGTGAGCATACTTTGAAATTAACCTTTTGGTGTTCACTTTGATTCAACTGGCAACCAAAACAGAGAAACAGCTCGAAGAAGATGAAGATGACCTGGAAGAATCAGAGCAAAAAGAACCCTAACAAGACACCTATTTCTCAATTCCAAGACCTACCTTTCGATCCTACTGAAGATTCCACGTTTCCCAAGGAAAAACTTCCTAAAACCGAAGAGATTTCTAATGTTAATGGAGATGATGATAACGATACGATCAAGCTTGTTGAGTCCTTTCAACAACAAGGAAATAAGCTTGCTGAGGTATTTCCTCACATGGGTTTCTTTTTTTTTTCTGTATTTTATCTATTTTTTTCTCCTTTTTGTAATTTCTTTAGTTTAATCGTATAATTTACAAATTGTTGTTTGTTCTTTCTATTATCTGAGCAGATCTGTTCAATACGTTTATGTGTCCTGGTGTTAAAGATGTGAAATTTTTAAACAAATTCTGAAAAATAGATTGAGATTAGCTTTAGCAAACTGCTGTTAGATGGTATGGTTATCACTTGATATTGTTTTATCTTTATTGATTAGTTGGAAATGGAGTAAAAGATTATCTTATGTTAGTGATGAGGTTTTTTCTAGTGTTATTCTAAAGGAGTATTAGTAATTTCAATAGTTATAAGTTGTTTATCATTCTTATTTAGCCTTCATTTACTTTGTTGGACATACTTGAGTATCTGAGAATTAAATTGGTATTCCGGTTAGCCTGAGATAATCGTTGTCTATTGTAAAATCAAGTACATGTTTTATATTATGCTCTGTATATTTCATTTTTAATTCAGTTAATCAAACATCTACAAAAAGAAGTATATATA
The DNA here is from genome assembly GCF_019186545.1 of Solanum stenotomum. NCBI lineage: Eukaryota > Viridiplantae > Streptophyta > Magnoliopsida > Solanales > Solanaceae > Solanum > Solanum stenotomum. Next base: position 454,871 of record NW_026021534.1, on the reverse strand, counting down.
TATACACTATAATCCCCACATTATAATCCTGGGTATAACTTATTTGCGAACCAAACAACCCCTTAGAAATTAATTGTCATTAAAGTTTGGAGTTGTGAGTTGGAGGTCAAAAGTTCAGTCTTTCAAATAGTTGCCTTGCTATGTGAAATAGGAAGGATATTTGCCAAATGGTTATACTGCAGTTTGCACCACCACTTATAATTGGACGTCAACGTTCAGTAAGTTAACTATAAGAGGGTGAACTGAAATGAAGAGTTGAGTCTTGAAACTAGCCTCTTTGTATTGTAGAAAGTAAGAATATACACAGCTGCTTGTCACACATTTTTTGAGGAGAAAGGGGGTATAAGTGGTGTTTCACTAATACTTTTATCTTAAAGATGAGCTTTAGCGCGATGGTAAGTTGAGTGTGAAATGACCTCAATATGAAGTATATTTTGCAACAGCACAATGGCAAATCTACTGCAGAAAATAAGTCTTAATACAGTTGCTTGTATAATGGTAAGGCTGTACTACATTTTGCATCAATACTAATAGCTGAGGCTAAACACAATGCTAACTTTATTTTATGGTGGCTCTGAAGTTGAAGAAAGTTTTAAAAATAGCCTCCGCCTAGAATAAAAAGTTAAGGCTATGTACAGATTTTTAGTACCAAAAGTTGCACTAACAATTAAAGGTGAGATTCAACACATTGGTAAGTAAGTATATGTTGAGGTGAGAACCTTTTTTGGAGGTCTCCAACATATCCTAAATGCTGAGGAATACTGCATTACCAGTTTATTTCTAAAAAAAGTATATGTTGAGGTGAGTTGGATGTCAGAAGTTCTCTTGCAGATGGCCTGGTTGCGGTTCAGAGAGTGAGGCTATGCACACATGACCTCTTTTGCAAACCTCAATATCTATGTTGCAAGGATCTTTTTATCTCTGGATAAGGGTGTGAGACTCTTACCACATTTGGTCACTCATCCAATTTTTTTGGATGAGTGATATCGAACACTTTATTGATTGTTGATATCATTTCCAAATTCCAACAGCATGATCCAGAAGCCGGGGTTAAGTCTCTTCTCTTTTCTTTTCTCTTTTTTTTTGAAGGAAGGGAAATATCGTGAAGCACTTGGAAAGTGGGAATCTGCTCTACTTTTGATGCCAGATCGTGCCATTCTGCATGAACAGAAGGCTCAAATTTTGCTTGAACTTGGAGAAACATGGAAGGCGCTGCAAGCTGCTACTCGTATGTTTTGACACTCACATTAATTCGAATGAAATTCTCCTCATTTCCTGAGCAAATTATGCTGAGAGTCAATTCACAAACATATTTTACTTGGATTTATTTTCAATGTTATATCTCATGAAAGGTTATGCACCTACTTTTATGCTCTGAAGCTTCTTAGTGCCTACTTTTGACTCATCTTTAAGGTTATGGACAAATCTGGCAAATATATCATTTCAAATATGATCTTGATAACAGCCGAATGTGGGAACCTAGAGCAAGACTAAGTTTATTTTTTACTTATCTTTTCCTTGGCATTGGAAGATTTTTCTTTTCCACATTCTTCCTGTTGTAAATCTATATCTGGCATATAGATATTCAAAGATGGATTTTAGCCTACTTTCATGGTCACTAATGCCCTCTTAAGTCATTGATCTGTGTTTGTGTATAAAATAACTTCAGGATGATATATTTCATGACTCATATGTAACCTGCTTCCTGTTTGAGCAGGTGCAACTGAGTTGGAACCAAGCTGGGGTGAGGTGTGTGAACCTGTTGATCATTCAGTTTTACTATTTGTTTCACCTGTTGTTAATATACCTGCTTTAGGGATGTAAACGCAACTCTTAGTGCACTGCAATAATTGGGAACCCTCATCATCCTTGCTTAATATCATGGGGGATCCTGATGAACAATGTAACATATTTTTTATCTGTGATCTATTCAGTTTCAATACTTCTAAGACTAATTTGTCAAACTTCAACTGGCTATAAGTGTCATGGGCTAGTTTTCATGTGCAAAGTCCTCTGGATTTCAGCCTTAATTGTTCACCCAATGTGCATGTTACTTCCTTTCTGTTCTACCTCTTCCTGCATCTATTCCCTAGACTAGGCAAATTCAATGCTTCCATGTCTTCACTTGGTAATAAATTACTGGTTTTAGAGGTTAAGATAGGTAATTAGCAGTGTACCTACAAGGTACCTCATGATAGAAGCAGCTTTGCACTTTGAACTTCCTGGTCATACTTGCGTTGCGTGCATAGTTAAGCTTAGAGCTTGATGGAATGATCAAGCAAAAGGCACTCTCTTTTTCTATTCCGCTTCCATAATCCAAACTATTTACAGCTTTGGAAAATGAAGCGCTGACTAAAACGCAGTTGACTGCAAGCTTCTGGTTCTTAGGGAACGGTCAATTTCTACTGTCACTAGAATGTACACTACTTTATTCCAGTGCTTATTGCTAGTTCTTCTGTCTGTTGCAGGCGTGGGTCACCCTTGGTAGAGCACAGCTGAATTATGGTGAGCCTGACAGTGCTATAGAAAGCTTAGACAGAGCACTAGCCATCAAGGTATAGATTAAATTTATAACTAATGCTCACGCTTGCTTCTTCTGAGGATCTTTTTTAACTGAGATGTTTCCTTTATGAGTAAATGGATATTCTTTGCTTTTAATGTATTACACCAATACCAAAGGTCAATAATACTACCTTTGTATCTGGAGGACAAACTGTCTTTTGAGATTTAAGCAATTGTCTAACTCTATTCATCTTGCTTCTATCACATCCTAGTTCTGAAATGTTCAGTGGAATATTGTGCTAAGTGTGTCAGATTGATTGCCTTTGTAATTGATGCTCACGTGTTCAGTAAACTACTTACGCACCATAAATCGGACTTGTTTGCAGCCAGACTCTGCTGAGGCTCGTAATGATCGACAAGCTGCCTTGCATCATATTCAGAGGAGAAAACAGTTACAGACATCAGGTTTGAGCATGAACCAACACCGTTTTTCTGTAGTGGACCAAACTGAGAGCACTTGAAGGTTTGAAAACGTAGGGTTAATCTCATTACCGATGATGCTTTGTTCCGATAAAATCCTGAGGCTAGGGAATATCATCTGTCACATTTGACTTCGAGTCAAGGTTTCAAAATGCTGGTTCAGCTATAGAAAGAGTTGTAGGTGTGCATATCAGTGAGGAGAGAAAATAGCCAGAAGGGTTGACAATGATAAAACATGATGCCTGGGCACTGAAATGTCTACTTGTAATATAGATGATCCTCTATTGCCTCTAACATATAGTTACTTCATACTTATGTTTGTTTGATTATTCTGATTAGTAATATGTATGTATGTATATATATCTACACGTTCTGGTGTGCAAATCAAGTGAATGACGTTTTTTACCTTCAAAAAGTGCATCTGATTTGTTTTTTTACCTTAGAGGTGAACGATCAAAGGTGTAAAATATACTTTTTAAATGGAGCAGTCTGAATGCTTGTTGGCGTAGAGTTAAGTGAAGCATCAACATAAAATAAGACTGATAGCTCCGCCGTCCGCGCGTAACTTGATTTACAACAAGCCAAGTTAATGTTGATCCCTGTTTAATAACTTGATATACAACAACCCATACAGTCGATGCAACAGATGTGGGGATGGCAACGTTGGGCGGGAAGGGTTCAAAAAAAAAAAAAAAACAAGTTCATTGGGACTAAGAAGAAGAGGTGGCATCAGAGGGGTTAATCTTTTTCTTATCATTCTTGAAAGTGGACACCACAGTTTTGTCAATCTTTTCAATAGTCATTGCCTTCACTGACTTCTTATCTTTCTTTGGAAACACACTTCCATTCTTTGATGTGCCTTCTTTGCTCTTTCCATTCTTCTCCATATCTTTATTGATAATATATGTAACTAAGTAAATTAAACTGTGTCATTCTGTGTAACAACTTAAATTTTTAGATGAAATGATCACACAGTAATTCAACAATCTCTTCTCTTAGCACTTGTGAATATGAGGGAGTGTATTAATGATTTGTTGTTTCTAGCCTGTGATGTTTTGAGGAGTACATATGTTGAGGTATTTATAAGAGTTTGAGGGCTTTGTTTATAATGTCATGAAATAGTCCATGTAACTTTAGTTGAATTTCTTAGTAATTAGCTTATGTAAGTTATAGAATTAATCAAATGATAAATTAGTTTTACTTTTCCGCGTCATTTCACTATCTTCATTTTCATATATAGTTTTTTTATATTTTTTGAAGGGGAAATATGTCCCTATCATAATTTTACATAAAAAATATCTTAGAGCTCAAATCAACTAGATATATTTTCAAAGATTTATTAATGGCACAAAAGAAATTCATGTTAATAATATTAGATTTAATTATTCAGAAATTTGAGGATAAGCACTAAAATTGTTGATTCAACTTCAACTTTTCATGTCTATTACACTAAAAAATTGAATTGAATACGTATATGACATCATTAATTGAAAATGTATCCATTCAACACACGTTGTTTCCATGGCTCACATCTCTTTTTGAGAGAGTGAAATAAAAAAATTATTTATTTTTCTAAATTTATATTTTGTATTCCACGTTCGATAAATTTTCCTCTCCACTTTACCTCGCATGACAATTTTTTTATTTTTCAATCCGACCCACCTTACCCCCGCATAAACCTGTATGCATAATTTTTTCAATACTTTTTCTTTTTGATTAAGTTTGATACAAAAAATAAAATTCATAAAAATAAATTTATTACTCTCATTAAGTTGTATTAACTTAATAAATAGTGACTTGATTTTTTTTAGAGGTCAATTAAAAAGCATGTAATAAACTGTATTAGTTTTGATTGAACTATTTTCATTTACTATCTTCAATATTTTACTTAGTTTAAAGAAACTTTCAATTGATATTATAGTTTGAATAAAAAATAGAGTAATGAATTTGTCATTTTGTGTATTCCTACTTGTGAAAGGTGTTCTATCACTCTTATAACAAGTAAAAAGTTTAAATTCAGTTTGAACCCGTATAAAATCGCATAGACCCACAACTTTCCCCTTATTAATTTAAAAAAATTATTTCAACACGTCCCGCACAACTTTAAAATCACCTCACCCCACATCCGCCCTGTTGTCATCCCCACAGAAATGGTGAAAATTTAAATAGCAAATCAACTTAGCTACTAAAATTCTCCAAAATTTGAGTGCTTCACTTTAGTTGTTTTTTTAAAAAAAAAAGAAGTTAACAACGCAATAACACGATTTAAAGAGTAAAAATAATAAACAAAAACGGAGACTAATATTACAACATACAACGTCCTTGAAGGATAATTAACAAAGGAAATATCACCCTCACAAAAATAACATAATACTACACAATAGTTTATTAATGAGTTTAACTTATATACATCAATAATACCATAAAAAATCAGTTAAACTCTTCACTTTGATTCTTCTCTTAATATTAAATTTATTTCAAATGACTTATGAACCTACTTTATTTTTCTCAAATGAAGCTTACCCCATAGCGGAAGCTTTAATAGAAGGTGACCTCTATATGTGTTCTCCCTCAATACTGACTTTGTGACATAAGTATAGGTAAAGTTTTCAATTAGAGTCTTTTCTAAGGATATAACTCCCTATAATCTTGGAATTCCAATTTTTCTTTCATGAATATTGCTTTCCTACCACTTACTATGTTTTTCTTTAACATTTTGAATTTTTTATTTTATATAACTCTCAATATGAAAGTCCATAGTAAAGGTATTGAACAAAGTTACTATGATCTATACCTATCCAAAGAATATTTGAATGAATGTATGACTTATATGTTACAGTATGCATTTGGCAAGTTTGCACTTTCATGTATTCTAATCCTTAAAATGCTTTAAGTGAGTTCACCATAGTACAAATTGATATATTTTGATTTGTATAAGTTGTTTAGTGTTATGTTGTTCGGACTCTTCAATAATATTTATGAATGTGTGTTGAATACTTCAATAGTAGTGTATTTTTGGAAATATGATAGTAGTGCGGCAATTTTGGAGAATCAGAGAAACATAGATTTAGTAAATGAACTGTTTTTTCCCTTCCCCTATATATTTCTTCCTTATGTAAATGTAAATGGAGACTTTTTATATTTTTCCTACACTATACCTTGAAGACAGAATATGGGAAAGTTATTTATCCCTTTTCTGGTTGATATCTTAGTGAAAACTAGTTTCTTCTTTTTAAACTGAAAGAAATTAGTGATAACTATTTCTGAATTCTAATAAAAAAGTGATATGATCCAATTTACTTTTACAAGCTTATATGAGTAATCCCTGAACATAGTTAGCATTATCTGTGTCCAAATTGATAGATTTTCTCTTATGACTATGAGATGGCTAGATGGGTGGTGAAGCAATGAACTTTAATGACATCTTTTCTTAAGTCATGATTTGAATATATGTATGGTCTGTAAATAATTTTTTAATGTATTTCTCAGCATCTAGGATGCAATCTTAATGAAAACTACTTCACCTAAACTTAACAATAATAATGATAAAAATATTCATCTCGACTTGATTTTGATAAAGAATCTACATTCATTTTAGTTTCTTTTGGTAATTTCTTTATAACTTCTTATTTTGCTCAATTGTGATTTGTTGATGATTTTGCTCTTTTCAAATAAATTCTTCTCAAGGAACATAGTTGTTGGAGTTCTTAATTTAAGAATGATGTTAAATATAAACAAACTATTTTACTTAAACAAATTTAAGACATACATGGTGAATAGTTTGAGGTTTTAGTAGATTGTGTATAATGCCCTTTGTCTTATGCTCTTATTTTTGTAATATTCTCGATATTATGCTCTCAAATTATTGATTATAAGGTTAATAATACCTTCACTCTATCTTTTAATTCAAGTTATTGAAGAGGCAAAGGAATAAGTGTTTTCTCCAAGTGTTTTAGTGAGTTTAATTACTATCACATGCCATGAATTTGCATTTTATGTTTATGTAATTTCTGCATTCACTAAATGCTAGCATATATTTTGATTTTAGCAGGAGCTGATTGGAAAATTCTAAATATATTTAATTTAATTACTTGAGGACTGTGAAAAAGTATATATTGTTACTGGACAATGTTTTATGCTACTCTGTATTTGAAAAAAATATAATTGGATGATATAAAAATGACATGCTTTGAAGAAGAAGAAAGTATGCATATCTAGGTTTTCCTCTACATTTATGTCATCTTTTAGATACTTAATCTGGTATTAATAATTTTCTAAAGTGATTTGTACTTTTTATATTTACAGGTTTTGATGAGTTTTTGTTACAAGACGAAATGGTGATTTTGAAGACTTCATCCAAGTAGAGAAATTGGTTATCATTTAACAGGGAATTTAGGAAAAGAATAGATATTGCTAAGAGGTTGTGTAGACAATACCTTGATATATATGCATCTCATTTATACAATTACAAAATTTACTTTCATAATATTTTTTTGTAATTAATACCAATTTTTATATTTGTATATACGAGTGTGAATTTGTCGTTAATTTTGTGGATGTGCATGTAGTTATCTATAGTAATAATTATATAATTTTAAAGAATAAACAGGAGGAAACAAATTTCAAGGACTAGATTTTAGATCTTAAATGACTTTTTAGGACTGCTATAATCTGGTTGCAAAAATGTTTTAGGCACTAATTAATCTTTGATTAGGGACCAGATTTATGGTCCCTAAAAGTGATTTAGGGACAAGATATAGGGTGTGTTTGGTATGAAGGAAAACATTTTCCGGAAAATGTTTTCCAATTTTCTCATGTTTGGTTGGGTTAAATGTTTTGGAAAATGTTTTCCAAATCAACTCATTTTCCTCAAATTTAAGGAAAATGACTTTCCTTCAAAACTTAAGGAAAACATTTTCCAAAACTCTCTTCCAACTTCCAATTAAAAAACAAATTGTTGAAAAAATCAATTTATTTTGTCTCTACCCTCAAACCAGCCCCCCAACCAACCCTCCCCCCCAAAAAAATAATAATAATAATTTAAAGCTTGTTTTTAAATTCAATTTTTTTACCCACCCTCACCCCTACCCCTACCCCTACCCCCACCCCCTCCCAAAAAAATATTAAAAATTATTTTTAACAGATATTTCTAAT
>NW_026021534.1:443519-445967 GCF_019186545.1 Solanum stenotomum | reverse complement strand
AAATAAATTTTAAGTTTGTTTTTAAAAACTATTTTCATTTTCAAAATTTCATATTTTCACCTCTACCCTCAAACCCCACACCGCCCCCAAAAAATAATTTTAAGTTTGTTTTTCATAAATATTTTCAATTTCAAAATTTCATTTTTTCCACTCCTACCCAGCCCCCCACCCCCAAAAAAATTTATGTTTGTTTTTAAAAAATATTTTCAATTTCAAAAATTATTTTCTACCCTAGTAAAAATAAAAGATATTTCTCAAAAAAAAAAATCATTCATAAATCAAACACTAAAAATCTTTTCCGGAAAATATTTTCTACTCACCAACCAAACATGAGAAAATAAGTCAAAAATCAACTTGTTTTCCAGGAAAACATTTTCTAGGAAAACATTTTCCATGGAAAACATTTTCCTTCATACCAAACACACCCATAATCCAATCGCTAAAGTTCTTTAAAGACTAGCAATAAAATCTCGTCTCTAGTAATCAATAGCGACGAAGCCTATACGGACGGGTCGCGACCAGATTTTTCTGGTCTCTATTGACCTTTAGGGACCAAAATAACACTTTTAGGGACCATTTTTCCCTTCCCAAGTGGTCCATTTTCTTTTAGTCTAATTATATATATGGGTTAATCTTTTTCTTATCATTCTTGAAAGGGGACACCATAGTTTGGCCTATCTTTTTAACAACCATTGTTGTCACTGACTTCTTATCTTTCTGTGGAAATACACTTCCATTATTCTTTGATGTGCCTATTTTGCCCTTTCCATTAATATTATCCATATCTCTTCTCTTAGAAATAATTATGAATATGATGAAATGTAGTGTATAGCTTTGTTGCTTTAACTTGTGATGATTTGAGGAGTTCATAGGTTGAGGTATTTATAAGAGTTTTGAGGCCTTTGTTTATTTGTCATGAAAGTTTTCATGTAACTCTGGTTAAATTTCTATGTAATTAGCTTATGTATAATGTGTGAGTGTGGGTTTTTGGATATTTTTATCTAAGGCTAACAAAGAGAGAATGAAAATTTTAAGTCAAAAAAAAAAAACTATATATAGTTGAATGATTTTGTTGTCCAAATAAAAAGACCATCCAAGAAATTAACTCTTGTTTGTGTAGTTGAGCCAAGGAAACTACCTATTAATTTTTCAAGTTAAATTACCAAAAATTAATTTTTATTTTATTATTTTCTTGAAATGTAATGTGTGTTTTGTGTGGTTTGGTTTGTTCATTTTAATATTTGTGAAGTCATATGTGTAGATGAGCCAGTAAAATAGGAATTTAGTTTTTTCATGGTAACTTAAATTGTTGAAAATGTCTGTGTGTTGGAGGGGTAATGGATTTGTGTGGGTTTGTAAATTAATTATGATGACTACTATTTTTTAAAAAAAAAAAACTATGTGATTGTCATACATTTCTAGGAAATGTTCAAGTACTCCATAATACTTATGATAATAGTTTATTTCAAAAAAATACTTAACCAATCAAAAAAAATTGATTTTACTTTTCCATGTAATTTTACTATCTTCATTACCAAAAATTCTATATTTTTTTTTTCTTGTAAAGGAAGTATGTCTATCATAATCTGACATGAAAAAAAGTTGTTATTTCTACTATCAAAATATATAAACAGAAATGAAAATAATGTGCCAGCTGGATGTCCCCTGAATTTTGTTACTACTTACTATATTCATAATTTTCATTGCTATTATATATATTGATTTCTTAATATTGTGTTGTTGCGTATGAAATACAAGTATCGATAGGATAACCAAAAAAATTTAGCGTGTGTAAGTGTTTCCTTTGGCATTATAGAATGTGATTTCATTATTTACCTTAAATTTTCACCCTATTTGAAAATAAAAATGTGAGTAGTCCACTTTAGTTTAACATAATAAAAAAAAGTTAACAACGGTGTAACATTATTGGGGAGGAAAATTAAATAAACGAAAATGGAGACTCTATAACAACATACAACGTCCTTAGCTTGTAGGCTAATTAACATCACAAAAATAACATAATACTAAACAATAATTTATTGATGAATTTAACTTACATGCATCAATAGTATTGTACTTAAGGAATCAGGTAAATCATGTAAACATTCTTTACAATATTGTCAATATATATAATTTAAACTATCGGAATACATATGAATTACATAAATACTTTATTCAATAATATTACCACAATCCAAAAAAAAAAAAAAAAACAAGTTCATTGGGACTAAGAGGAGGTGCCATCAGGGTTAATCTTTTTCTTATCATTCTTGAAAGTGGACACCACAGTTTTGCCAATCTTTTCAAAAGCCATTGCCTTCACTGATTTCTTATCTTTCTTTGGAAACACACTTCCATTCTTTGATGTGCCTTCTTTGCCCTTTCCATTATTCTCCATATCTTTGTTGATAATATAGTATAACTAAGTAAATAAAACTGTGTCGTTCT
>NW_026021534.1:387254-443443 GCF_019186545.1 Solanum stenotomum | reverse complement strand
TTGTGCAAATAATAAAAAAAAGTTATAGTATGTTATTTTCATAACTTGAGATGACTTTCCAAGAAATTAAGTCTTGTTTGTGTGGTTGAGCCAAGGAAACTACGTAGTTATATTGTTCAAGCTAAATTACCAAAAACTAATTATTATTTTATTTTTAAAATTCTTGCATGGAATATATGTTTATGTGGGTGTGTGCTTTCGGATTGTTATTTTTAACGTGAAGTGATCATGTGTGTTATTAAGAAATTGTGTGTGGATGAGCTAGGAAATTAATTTTCATGCTAATTTAAATTACTGAAAACTAATTTTCTATATAGTTTATTTATTTATATTGCATGGTTGTGTGTATGTTGTTGGGGTAATAGGTTTGTGTGGGTTTGTAGATTAATCAGGATGACTTCTAATTAATTTGTTATACATTTCTAGGAAATGTTCAATTTATTTTAAAAGAATAGTTAACCAATTGAAGAGAAAATTGATTTTATTTTTCCATGTAATTTCACTATCTTCATTACTAGCGCTTTGCCTTGTAAAATATATAAATAGTAATTTTTTGTATACGAAGCATGTCCCTTTCATAATCTTACCTAGAGAAGTATCTTAAATCTTAAATAGTCAGCTAGCTAGATGTGTTTTAAAATATATATTAATGGCACAAATAAATTAATATGGAAATAATATAAGATTTAATGATTTTGCAAATTCAGGGATAAGCACACTCAAATTATTATTCAACTTCAATTTTTCATGTCTATACCTTTTGCTTGAAAACTTTATACTTAATACATAGAATACCTTCTAAAATTAACAATTTATGTAATTTATGGTTGAATTTCTAAGTTAGTTCATGTAAAATTGAGAGAACGGGTGTGTTTGGTATGCAGTTACATATTTTTCAATTTTCTCATGATTGGTTCAATCTGGGATCAAGATCGGGGTAGGTCTCAACATCAACGTCATTGGGTGTCAGGTCGTGGATGGGGTCGGTGTTCAAATCCTGGGCTAGAGTTAGGCTAGGGTCGAGTTGAGAATCAAGTTCTACGGTGGGATGGAGTCAGTATAGAGGATTGGGGCTAGGATCGTGTCTCGGGTTGGTATTGGGGTCAAGTCGGGGTGGAGACGCGTGTTCGAGTCTATGTTAAGACTGATCGGGGTCCTAGTTTGATGTCATATCATTTAGACATTTTGAGTTTGTTGCCTCAACATTTCCTCGCGGTGACAGGGAGACCCTTCAGCGTTATAGGATATAGTGATTTCAATATTTATCTTTAAAATGCTCACCTCATATTAAAATAATAATTCGAGTACTCTTTTTTTAAAAAAAAAAAAAAACAAGGATAGGGAATGATGAAGGAGAAATTGTTGGGTTTTGGGTCTTTTTTCCTTCTTATGTGGATAAATAAAAGTCCAAGGTTTTGGATTTTCTTTCTTTCCTTTGTAGATAAATTTAGACCAAATTGACTAGCTCACTTTTGCCCAAAAGCCCAACATTATGGTGCATATGTAAGACTTTCTTTTTAGGTCTTATTTTGAAATATCACAAGAGATTGAGAGCAGCCATATAGAGAGAAAAGTGAGAGAGTGCAGATTTTCGCACAAGCCCTAGCAGTCAATTTCAAATCGTGATTCCCGTTTTGTTTCTTATCCGATTGAGCTGATTTTAGGACAGCTTGTTCCTTTCAACTTAATCTTTGATTGGGAACTGAGAAAGTGGTTTGGATTCCTTTTGCTCCTTTTATTTCTCTAGTTTTTGGTGTTATCTTGTAGTTGTGTTGCTCATTGTTTGGCACTTTGTTGATGGCCATTTTGGAGAACACTTTTATAACTCTTGTTGATTTTAGTGGAGGTTTGGCCTTGCGATTTTTACCCTTCACACCGAAAAGGTTTTCCATGTTAAATTTGGTGTCTCGTTTGTTGATTTATTTTGCTTGCTTGGTTGATTGGTCTGCTGCCCCAAACGGTGTTTTTCTTGCATTATTTTGTATTCTCTTGGTTCAAATAAAAGGGAAAATTTGGACTTGGTTTTTTTTCCCGCTATTGCCCTGTCGTGAACATTTATTTTGTGCTTGCCTTTCCCAACAAAAATGAGCTAGGAAGGATTATAATTAAGGACGGAAAATCGAACCTCAAGTAAAAGTTCAGATAATCAATCAACTGAATACGTATGTAATAAGACTCCCAGAAATTCAATACTTCACTTTAGTTTAAATTGAGAAATTAACAACGGAATAGCACTATAGAAGAAGAAAACTAACAAACGGAAACGAAGACTCATGTTACAGTTTATAACATTCTTGAAGGTCAATTAATAAAGGAAAAATCACTCTCTTTGAAAAACAAAATACTACACCATGTTACTAATGAATTTAATTTATATACATCAACAATATCAGGTAAATAGTGTAATTCTTTATATTAGTGGCGATGTATATAAGTTAAACCCTCAAAAACTTTAGAATCAAATAAATACTAATTTATTCAATAATATTAGCATAATCTAAAAGGCAAGTCCATTATAGATATGGGACTAACTACTAAGAGGAAGTGCCATCAGATGGGTTAATTTTTTTCTTATCATTCTTGAAAGTGGACACCACAATTTTGCCAATCTTTTCAACAACCATTTTCTTCACTGACTTCTTATCTTTCTTTGGGAACACACTTCCAATATTCTTTGATGTGCCCTTTCCATTATTCTCCATATGATCTCCTCTTAGAAATAATTATGAATATGAGCAAGTGTAGTGTATTATATATTGCTTTGTTGCTTTAAGTTGTGTTGCTTAGAGAAGTTCATATGTTGAGGTATTTATTGGAGTTTAGGCTTTGTTTATGGTATTCTTCTTAATGTTTTCATGTAATTTGTTGTTCAATTTCTAAGTTACCTCATGTAAAATTGAGAGAACATTATTGTCTATTTCCTGCATGGAATGTGTGATTGTGTGTGTTTGGAATTTGTATTTATTTTTATCTCAAGTCTTGTGTTATTAAAATGTGTGAGTTCGTATTGATGCACCACTAAACTATACCTACAATTTTTTAATACAATCTAAATTAGTTTCTAAAATCAAAGTAATTTTTATTTAGAATTCTTTCTCCCTCAATGCATGTGAAGATGTTCAGAACACAAGGGTCAAGGCAACTTTAATTTTTTTAATTAAAAATCCAGGTATAGACTCTTCAAATATTTTAAAATAAAATTTAAAAACTACACGAAAAGTTCTACGAGTCAACATAACTGCTAATATTTTCAAAAAAAAATAAAGTTTGAGAAATCATATTGTTGCATGGGTTGTGTGTGTGTGTATTGGAGGAGGAGTGGGTAATTTGTGGGTGTGTGGATTAATTAAGATGACTCCTATTTAATTTGACTCATTATAAGATATGTAGATAGTAATTTACATAACGGAAAAATGTCCCTACCATAATATTTACATGAAAAAACATCTCGAGCTCAAAGAAATATATTATAACACATACTCTAAATAATACGTAAAAGGATTTTATTTAATGTAATAAGCGTGTGGACCAATTCTTCTCAAAATTTGTTGTGTTCAATTCCTTTATCGTGTTCTCATATTTGTTTGTATTTTTGTGTTTGTAAGGTGTAAAGGGGATTTATTGTAAATTTTGTGGATTAATTATCTGTGTTTCTTGAAAACATATACTCCCTCCATTTTATATTAAATAAACATCTTATTAAAAATATTTGTCTCATATTACTCGATCATTTACTAAATTAAGATAGAATTAATTAATTTTTTATTATTTTACTCCTATAATTAGTATGGTCGTTGAAAGTTTAAACAAACTTTAAAGACCCAAGAATTTCTTTTGGCTTGGGCATTGGGATAATGTCATTGGTTATTTTCTTCTCTTTCCCTCTCGGGAGCTTCCTGTCGGAGTCGACGTTCAAGAGCTAATTACTATGAGCAAAGTAAAATTAATCAATATAATAATAATTTCTTAATTACCACGTAAAATAAAGTTGTTCATCTAATATGAGACAGAGAGAGTATCTCTTATCATTATTCTACTATCTTATTCTTCGATTTTATTATAATTAATTATTTCATTTGCTTTGGTTATCAAATTATTTTTTGTTGCTACTAATCTCTTTTCCTTTATTTTTAATATCCACTGTATTTTCTTTCAATTCTTATTTTTTTTATATGTTTTACTTGAGGCGATGCTCTATCAGAAATTCAACAACCTCTTTACTTTCATAAAATAAAGGCAACTTAAAGTTGTTGTATTAATACTGTGTTATTGTATGAATAGAAGCGTAAATAAGATACACTCTCCTCCTTTTTATATGTCATCTTTACTATAAATAGTTGGTCCATAATACTCGTCATTTCATAAAATTAATGTATAAATTACAATATTCTTCCTATTTTACCCCTGTGAGTTATTAGCCTTAAAAATATACATTTGACCAATATAGAAAAACTAAGTGAGTAATTCATGTTCATTGGTCAAATTAATTAATCAAAAATAAATTAATTCATATTCATTGATTGAAAAGTTGACTTCAAAAAAAATTTAAATAAGGTTAAAATAGTAAACTTAATTTATTAATACATGTGAAATAAAAAATGGTGACATATAAACGAAGGTAGTAGTTAGTTTGCTTAGCGTGATCGTAGGAGTTCGTAAAGTGCCGGTCACAGCCCTTTGGCGTTATACGATCGCGATTTCAATATTTATCTAAATTTTCACCTCTTATTAAAATGAAAATTTCACTATTTTTTTTAGAAAAAAAAATGGGTAAAGGGAAAATGGGAGAGGGATTAGAAATTGAAGCAACTAATTGAGCTATTAAGATTTCTCAAAATCCAAGTACTTAACTTTAGTTTCTATTTAAAAATTAACAATGAAATTACACTATTGAAGAGGGAAATTAACAAATGGAAACGAAAACTCGTGTTACAACTTATTACAACATGCTTAAAGGTTTTAATTAAACAAAGAAAATATCACTCTCATAAGAAAAAAATATACTACATCATATATAGTTTATTAAATGAGTTTAACTTATATACATCAACAATATAGTAAAGAAGGTAACCAATGTAAACATTATTCTTTACAATACTGGAAATGTATATAAGTTAAACCCTCGAAATACATCAGAATCAAATAAATACATTATTCAATAATATTAGCACAATCTTAAAAGCAAGTTGATTATAGTAAGGGGACTAAGATGTGCCATCAGATGGGTTAATCATCTTCTTATCATTCTTGAAAGTGGACACCATAGTTTTACCTATCTTTTCAATTGCCATTTTCTTCACTGACTTCTTATCTTTCTTTGGAAACACACTTCCATTGTTTGATGTGCCTACTTTGCCCTTTCCATTATTCTCCATATCTCTTCTCTTAGAAATAAAATAATTAATTAAATATGAGGAAGTATAGTGTATTATTGCTTTGTTGCTTTAACTTGTGATGCTTTGAGGAGTTCATGTGTTTAGGTATTTTATTTATGGTATTCTTCTTAATGTTTTCATGTAACTTCTTCATCAATTTCTAAGTTGGCTCATGTAACATTGTTGTTATTTCGTGCATGGAATGTGTGATTGTGTGTGTTTATGCGTGTGTTTGTAATTCGTATTTATTTATATCTCTAAGTCTTGTGTTATTAAAAAGTGTGAGTTGCACTAATAGCCATGAAACTATTGATATATAATTATAATCTTATTAGTTGTTAAAATCTGAGTAATTTTATTCAGTAGTACTCTTTCTGTTTCAATTTATGTGAAGGGGTGCAGAGTTAGTATGAGGGTCAACATATTTTATTTTGATTATGAATTCGAGAAAAACTTTCAAATATTTTATAATAAAATTTATATGAAAAGTATTATAAATCAACATGGGGTGTGGTGGGCGAGATGAGTTTTGTGGGTTTGTGTGTGGGGGGATTAATTAGGATGACTCCTATTTAATTTGACTAATTATAATATATATAGATAGATCGTAGTATTTCATAAAAGAAAAATGTCCCTATCATAATTTTTACATGAAAAAATATCTCGGCTCAAATATTAGGCTTAATGTGTTTTAAAATGTGTATTGATCGTATTAGAGAAATAATACATAAAAATTTTAAGGAAAAATTACTTAAATACACAACACTTCTTTACCTATTCTCAATATTTCTCTACTCTTTTACTAAAATACAAAAATCCCTTATTTTCCCCCAATTCAACTTAACCGGATACTTTATTAGTTTAAGTATCCGCCTGTTATTAATTAAAGTATCCGTGCTGCTAACAACTTAATAATTTAAGTATCCGCCCGTTATTAATTAAAGTATACGCGCTGCTATATTATGCATCTGCCCGTTAATTAAGTATCCGTGCTGCTAACAACTTAATAATTTAAATATCCGTCCGTTATTAATTAAAGTATCCGTGCTGCTATATTAAGTATCCACACTGCTATATTATGTATCCGAAAAACACTAAAAAAAAAGGATCTTTGGTAATTAATGAAAGAGTAGGGAAAGGAAGTAATTTAATTTCTTTCTTATACTATGTCATTTGCCTAATTTTTACAATTTTTAATTAATGTAATAAGCGTGTGGGCCAATTCTTCTTAAATTTTATTTTTAATTCGTTTACCGTGTTCTGATATTTTGTTTTGTCTTTTTTTTTTTTTTGTGTGTGTGTAGGTAAGACATATAGGGAATTCATTGTAAAATTTGTGGATTATTTGTGTTTCTTAAAAGCATATATATCTCTTTGTTATTGTTCTGTTATCTTGTTTTTTATTTTATTAAGCTGAATGATTTTGAGAAATTTTTATATTTGACACAGATTATTAATTAGACATTTTTTTCATGACTTTATCAATTGAACACTACACTTAATAAAAAATTTAAATACTTCTAGTTATTGACTGAACTTATGAAACATTAATGTTGTTAAATTGAAAATATGTGTGATGTATATCCATAATTAAGAGCGTGAATTGATAATTTTCATTAAAAATATACATACCACAAAATTGTAATTGTCATTGAAGTAATATGAATTTATTGACAAATATTTCAAAGAACTACTTTTTAACGTCAATAATGCAATGTAATAGTAGTAAATAGTAATTTGGTTGATGAAAATTATTGAACTACCACGAAGCTTAAACACTCTCACCAGCTTCTCAATATTTTAATTTATATATATCAAATATTTATTAATTTAAAAAATATCAAACTTTAACTATTACTTTTTGATATATTTTTATATGTCTGGTTATTTGCCATTAAATTGAAAAGGAAAGACATTTTGGTCATTTTCCCTCATCAAATTGATAGCTTTATTTTTTATGATAAACTTTTGCTTCCAATCTAAAATTTGAACAAGCACGTATTGTTTTTCTATAAATTTTACCTATAAAAACGATAAAATCTACCCATCATGATAGTTTTATATTATAACGGGTAAAAAAATACGTTATATAATTGATAAAATTGTTAATTTAATATGAAAAAAGTACATCTTTTTAAGTTTCCCTAAAAATGATTAAAATTCCATACCTTTAATATGATAAATATTTAAAATTCCATTCCTTTAATTTGACCCCAAATAAATCTTCTTCTTTTGAATCTTCAAAGTAAAATAATTTAACTTCGATCATAAATTTAGGTACAATAATTAATAATTTTAAAAAATTAACACTGGTTTAAATTTTGAAATTAAAAGGATATGAGGTAAATTAGAATGAAATAATGTTATCTCATAAACATAAATTATTATGTCAAAGTTTCAGTGAGGGAGTCTTTTTGCTATAGAGATAAAAGTTGTTTGAAATTAACCTTTTGGTTCAGGTGGTAACCAAAACAGTGAAACAGCTCGAAGAAGAAGATGAAGATGACATGGAAGAATCAGAGCAAGAAGAACCCTAAAAAGAGACCTATTTCCCAATTCGAAAACCTCCCTTTCGATCCTACTGACGATTCCATTTTTCCTGAGGAAAAACTTCCTAAAAACGAAGAGATTTCTAATGTTAATGGAGATGATGATAATGATACATTCAAGCTTGTTGAGTCCTTTCAACAACAAGGAAATAAGCTTGCTGAGGTATTTCCTCACATGGGTTTCTCTTCTTTTTTCTGTATTTTATTTAATTTTTCTCCTTTTCAATCTGTATGAGGTTATTCAGTGCGTATAATTTACAGTTGTTGTTTGTTCTTTCTATTATATGAGCATAATTTTTTTTAAAAAAAATAGATTGTTGATTAGTTTTAGCAAATTGCTGTTAGATGGTATGGTTATCACTTGATATTGTTTAGTATCTATATTTATTAGTTGGAAATAAAGTAAAAGATTATGTTATGTTTTTTCTAGTGTTGTTCTAAAGGAGTATTAGTAATTTCAATAGTTCTAAGTTGTTTATCATTCTTATTTAGCCTTCATTTACTTGAGTATTTAGGAATTAAGTTGGTATTCTAGTTAGCCTGAGGTAATAGTGGTGTCTGGACTAATGTTCTTGCATTTCGAGTATTGGACTGATCCCTACATCCATACATAATAATGTTGTTCGTCGAGGTTTAAGAAATGGAAATGAATCACCAAACTTTTTGCCTCAGCTTCATTAAAACCGCATATACCATGGTCTTTGTTGGCTCCTCAACCCTTGGGTGCATTGTCGTCCCACCTTTTTATTCCCTTCTTTCCATCATTGTCTCTCTTAATCTCTATTTCTCTGTCACTTCCTCTTTCTCTTTTCTTCTTCCTTTTTCCTCTTCTTACTTCACATCAGTAGTAACTCTATATCTTCTAAGGAACTCTAGAAGAAGGCAGGCTGGGTGTGTTGTTAGTATTAGGGAGGTTTTTATTTCATCTGATTACTGAACTTAATTAATGTAGTTGTTCTATTGATAGACGTGTATTGGATTTACAATATGTTTGTCCTTGTTTCCTCTTCTTTTGGGATGAATAAGATTTCAACATATTACTTTTTGCTTCAGTAAGCTCTTAGGAGGAAGAAGTCATTGTAGGTGAATATTTTAATGTAGCAATTTATGTCTCTTGAGGTAAATCGAGCATCTTGTGTTTGATCATTGAACTTCTTACATGTAACGATAATCAAGACAAATGATTTACAGGTAAGGATCGCATGTGTCTCCTGAAATGCCTATATCGTTTCCTGCTGCCAACAATTCATTTTGTTGGGCATTATATAAACCCAGGGTAACTCTTTGTTGAGGGCTGGGGCATGCCCTGACTCCAGATTTGTAAACCTTATTACACCCAAAAAAAATATTAGGAGTCATTTGGCTCATGGGATAAAAAATAATAATCCAGGGATAGAATGCACTCAATGCAGGATTATTTAATCCCCTGTTTGGTTGTTTTTGGTATAAGCATTTCTCAGATTAGTTGTAGCACGTTTTAGTATTATTTTTAAATGACGTTCGATGCGAGATAACAATCCAGGGATTAGATGTTTGGGACAAAGCAATCAAATGACAAAAATGTTATTCACAAAAGCTCTTTCCCAAAGTTTTTTAAGAGGGGCAGGGTTAAAATTGTAAATAAAAGTTTGTCTATTGTAAAATCAAGCCCATGTTTTATATTATGCTCTCAATGAATCAAACATCTACAAAAAGAAGTGTATATATATTATAATGCTGGGTTAACGTATTTGCAAACCAAACAACCCCTTAGAAATTACTTGTGTCATTAAAGTTTGGAGTTGTAAGTTGGAGGTCAAAAGTTCAGTCTTTCAAATAGTTACCTTGCTATGTGAATAGGAAGGCTATTTGCCAAGTGGTTGTACTGCAGTTTGCACCACCACTTGTCGGGCGTCAAAGTTGCAGTAAGTTAACTGTAAGAGGATGAACTGAAGTGAAGAGTTGAGTCTTGAAACTAGCTTCTTTGTATTGTAGAAAGTAAGAATATGCACAGCTGCTTGTCATGTTAACTAACACATTTTTTTGAGGAGGAAGGGGGATTTAGTGATGTTTCATACTCTTTATCTTAAAGATGAGCTTTAGCGCGATGGTAAGTTGAGTGTTAAATGACCTCAATATGAAGTATATTTTGCATGATACTTTAAGGCAACGCTAAGCACAACGGTAAATCTACTGCAGAAAGTAAGACTTAATACAGTTGCTTATAAAGGTAAGGTTGTACTACATTTTGCATTAATACTGATAGCTGAGGCTAAACACAATGCTAACTTTATTTATGGTGGCTCTGAAGTTGAAAAGAAACCTTAAAATGCCTCCGCATAGAATAAAAAGTTAAGGCTATATACAGATTTTTAGTACCAAAAGTTACACTAACAAGAGAACACATTGGTAAGTAAGTATATGTTTTTTTTGTTTTTTTTTGATAAAATGGTAAGTAAGTATATGTTGAGGTGAGAACCTTTTTTGGAGGTCTCCAACATATCCTAAATGCTGAGGAATACTGCATTACCAGTTTATTTCTAAAAAAAAGTATATGTTGAGGTGAGTTGGATGTCAGAAGTTCTCTTGCAGATGGCCTGGTTGCGGTTCAGAGAGTGAGGCTATGCAGACATGACCTCTTTTGCAAACCTCAATATCTATGTTACAAGGATCTTTTTTATCTCTGGATAAGGGGGTGAGACTCTTACCACATTTGGTCACTCAAACCCTCATTGAGTCCTCGAGGAATATTTTTTTTGGATGAGTGATTTCGAACACTTTATTGATTGTTGATATCATTTCCAAATTCCAACAGCATGATCCAGAAGCCGGGGTTAAGCCTCTTCTCTTTTCTTTTTTTTTTTTTGAAGGAAGGGAAATATCGTGAAGCACTTGGAAAGTGGGAATCTGCTCTACTTTTGATGCCAGATCGTGCCATTCTGCATGAACAGAAGGCTCAAATTTTGCTTGAACTTGGAGAAACATGGAAGGCGCTGCAAGCTGCTACTCGTATGTTTTGACACTCACATTAATTCGAATGAAATTCTCCTCATTTCCTGAGCAAATTATGCTGAGAGTCAATTCACAAACATATTTTACTTGGATTTATTTTCAATGTTATATCTCATGAAAGGTTATGCACCTACTTTTATGCTCTGAAGCTTCTTAGTGCCTGCTTTTGACTCATCTCTAAGGTTATGGACAAATCTGGCAAATATATCATTTCAAATATGATCTTGATAACAGCCGAATGTGGGAACCTAGAGCAAGACTAAGTTTATTTTTTACTTATCTTTTCCTTGGCATTGGAAGATTTTTCTTTTCCACATTCTTCCTGTTGTAAATCTATATCTGGCATATAGATATTCAAAGATGGATTTTAGCCTACTTTCATTGTCACTAATGCCCTCTTAAGTCATTGATCTGTGTTTGTGTATAAAATAACTTCAGATGATATATTTCATGACTCATATGTAACCTGCTTCCTGTTTGAGCAGGTGCAACTGAGTTGGAACCAAGCTGGGGTGAGGTGTGTGAAACTGTTGATCATTCAGTTTTACTATTGTTTCACCTGTTGTTAATATACCTGCTTTAGGGATGTAAACGCAACTCTTAGTGCACTGCAATAATTGGGAACCCTCACCATCCTTGCTTAATATCGTGGGGGATCCTGATGAACAATGTAACATATTTTTTATCGGTGATCTATTCAGTTTCAATACTTCTAAGACTAATTTGTCAAACTTCAACTGGCTATAAGTGTCATGGGCTAGTTTTCATGTGCAAAGTCCTCTGGATTTCAGCCTTAATTGTTCACCCAATGTGCATGTTACTTCCTTTCTGTTCTACCTCTTCCTGCATCTATTCCCTAGACTAGGCAAATTCAATGCTTCTATGTCTTCACTTGGTAATAAATTACTGGCTTTAGAGGTTAAGATAAGTAATTAGCAGTGTACTGACAAGCTACCTCATGATAGAAGCAGCTTTGCACTTTGAACTTCCTGGTCATACTTGCGTGCATAGTTAAGCTTAGAGCTGCATGGAATGATCAAGCAAAAGGCACTCTCTTTTTCTATTCCGTTTCCATAATCCAAACTATTTACAGCTTTGGAAAATGAAGCTTAGACTAAAAGGCAGTTGACTGCAAGCTTCTGGTTCTTAGGGAACGGTCAATTTCTACTATCACTAGAATGTTCACTACTTTATTCCAGTGCTTATTGCTAGTTCTTCTGTCTGTTGCAGGCGTGGGTCACCCTTGGTAGAGCACAGCTGAATTATGGTGAGCCTGACAGTGCTATAGAAAGCTTAGACAGAGCACTAGCCATCAAGGTATAGATTAAATTTATAACTAATGCTCACGCTTGCTTCCTGTAAGGATCCTTTTTTAACTGAGATGTTTCCTTCATGAATAAATGGATATTCTCTGCTTTTAATGTATTACACCAAGACCCAAGGTCAATATTACTACCTTTGTATCTGGAGGACAAACTGTCTTTTGAGATTTAAGCAATTGTCTAACTTCTATTCATCTTGCTTCTATCACATCCTAGTTCTGAAATGTTCAGTGGAATATTGTGCTAAGTGTGTCAGATTGATTGCCTTTGTAATTGATGCTCACGTATTTAGTAAACCACTTATGCACCATAAATCGGACTTGTTTTGCAGCCAGACTCTGCTGAGGCTCGTAATGATCGACAAGCTGCCTTGCATCATATTCAGAGGAGAAAACAGTTACAGACATCAGGTTTGAGCATGAACCAAAACCGTTTTGCTGTAGTGGACAAAACTGAGAGCACTTGAAGGTTTGAAAACGTAGGGTTAATCTCATTACATATGATGCTTTGATCCGATAAAATCCTGAGGCTAGGGAATACCTTCTGCCACATTTGACTTCGAGTCATGGTTTCAAAATGCTGGTTCAGCTATAGAAAGAGTTGTAGGTGCACATATCAGTGAGGAGAGAAAATAGCCAGAAGGGTTGACAATGATAAACATGATGCCTGGGCACTGAAATGTCTACTTGTATTATAGCTGATGCTCTATGGCCTAACATATAGTTACTGCATACCTATGTTTGTTTGATTATTCTGATTAGTAATATATATATATATATATATATATATACACACACGTTCTGGTGTGCAAATCAAGTGAATGACGTTTTTTACGTTCAAAAAGTGCATCTGATTTGTATCAACCAGTGAAAGAATTTGTTTCACACCCAATGGTACCCAGCCACCAAATTTTTTTCTAGAATTTGTTAGGACAACATTTTTTTGCTGATGTATCAAACGCTAAAATATATGTTATAAAAAACACTTTTCTTCCATTTGCACCAAGCGCACTGTGCTTTCTCTTGCCAAGATGTTTGCATTTCTAAGTCAAGTAATGGTGACCCATTGAAGACTGGAGTCTTGTAACATATTGACAGATGCCCCTAAATTGAGGGTTCGGTTAGTAGAAGGGACGACTTTGTCTCCCCGAAAGAAGAATAGCCTAGCACTCTAGCTGACTAATCCCGTTGACCCTATAACTAGGAAGAAACATGTCACATTAGAGGTGAACGACCAAAGGTGTAACATTTACTTTTTAAATGGAGCATTCTGAACACTTGTTGGCGTAGAGTTCAGTGAAGCATCAACATAAA
Source organism: Solanum stenotomum (assembly GCF_019186545.1). Lineage (NCBI taxonomy): Eukaryota > Viridiplantae > Streptophyta > Magnoliopsida > Solanales > Solanaceae > Solanum > Solanum stenotomum. Next base: position 429,893 of record NW_026021534.1, on the reverse strand, counting down.
ATAAGACTGCTAGCTTCGCCGTCCGCGTGTAACTTGATATACAACAAGCCAAGATAATGCTAATCCCTATTTAACTCCATACAATCGATGCAACAAATGTAGTGATAGCAACATTGGGCGGGTTTACAACTAAGCGGGACAGGGTGGGTTCAAATAATAGAAAAAATGTGGGACAGGGCGAGTTATGGGTCTACGTTCTTAAGATATTGAAGGAAAAATATGAAAAAAAAATCAATAAATAAAGAAAAATAAGATTTGAACAAAAAGATATTCAGAAACCAAGGAATCTAAGTTGGATGGAATAAGTGGGGATACTCACAATTAAACTTGGAATAAAATTTATACTACATTTGGTAGAATGTATTAATTCATATCGTATAAATATAAATTGTATCCCATGTTTAACTTTAAGATATCCCATCTTATCTCATGTACCAAACAACCACTAAAAGAATTGATCAAGTGTATAGTACAGAGAGCAGAAATTTACACAGAGAATTTGATCAAATAAAGTGTAAAAATATGTGCAAGTATACACAGGTTATAAAAAAAATGGAAAATACCTTGTTAACTTTGTACAAAGACGTTTAAAATATTTACGACATCAACAGCTCAATCTTACCATTCTTCACTTCATTCTTGATGGACCTAAAACTTATCTCTTTCTTTCTCAATCTCAAAAAATATATCCACACAACAAATTAGAACTATACACAGAACAACACATGCATGAGTAAAGAAAATAACGCCAGGAATATTTACCTTGTCACTGTATGATAAAGAGGACGCCAGTTGGAAAAACAACTGTAGTTTGAAGTTTCTGTTATCATTTTATATAAAAAAGAAATAGCAAATGATGGGCGGGAGGGGAACGGGTTGAAGTCTTCACAGGTTTAAACGGGTTTGCCCTGAAACCACCCTGTTTGCTATCACTAAACAAAGGGCATAAACAACAAATCAGGATAGAGAAATTCCCAGGTTTACATGGGTTTACCCTGAGACTGCCCTGTTTGTTATCCCTAAACATATGTCATAAACAACAATGCAGGATAGAGAAATTCCCTTTGACATTCAGAAAGTCAGTTAATCCATATGCCCTTCTCTCATTTTACAACCACATGGAACAGCAGTTGCTGATAACCCCAAGAAGCAATATGTACTAGAAAATACAATCTGAAACACTACAGGCATGGCTTGTAAGGACTATCAGTTAGACAAGAAATTGTATGCTACCAAATCTGAAAGTTCGCCACTAGTATCTTCCTTACAGGCCAAACCACCGGTAAACAGGTCATGTACCACTGTCAACTGGAACCGAACCACATCCTTCATATACAGAGCTACCATAATTCATGCAATAATTGAGTCCTATCAGTCTTTTGATCCTAAAGCAGCTAAATCCTCCTGGTAGTTCAGAGTTTTGGCAGCATCTAGAAGCATTTCCATACCTCCAGATTCATTTAAAGCTTCCTCATCCTTACCTTTTGGTACACCTAATTCTCCACATTGTTCTTTTCTCTTCTTCGCTTCATTTTGCGAAGACTCAAATGCCTTTCTTGCTTTGCGTATGCGCTGTATCTGCACATCACATTTTTTGCAAAACCATTTCCCTACAGGAATTGAAGTGTGTGGTGGTTGCATGCAGAAAATATGATAAGCATGATCGCAGCCATCACAAAGTACGATTTTGTCATCATCACAATCATTCAGGCAAGCTCTACACAGACACGAGGGGCAGTACCAGCAGGAGCCAGAAGCATCCAACTGCTTTCTGGTCAAGCACCTCTCATGGTAAAACTTGTGAGGGCAGAAGGAATGACCACATATTCTAACATTGTCATTACTCACCACAGTTCTACATACGTTGCAACAGGGCGAATCCTCAACTCCTTCACAGAGTTTAAGTTCACCATCCACTAAACCATTCGTGCTATCCTCCAATTCTAGAACCATATCTTCAGATGTAAGGTCTTCAACCTCATTTTCAATTATCACTGAGCTAGACGTGGTGAGTCTTTCGCATACTACACAGTTGTCATGGGGTGATTCCATTCCTTTGGCAGTGCATTTGGCACAATACCAACTTCTTATGGGAATTTCTTTAACAGTAGGCTCAACACAAGAGAGATGATAAATCTCCTCACATGAATCACAAGCTAAACTATCCCCACCATCCGCTTTCTCTCCACAACATTGGCAAGCACATCTTTTATCTACACCATAGGTCTCTGCTTGTTCCATTTTAGCAACTAACTGTCAACATCAAAAAGAAAAGAAAACATAGTAAACTTGAATTTTAATATTTAAATATATCTGCAGTTTCAAGTTGTAGAAAGAAATAAAATACGATGCCAAGGCAATCCCTCAGATTTTTTGTGATTTTTTACTTTGTGGGTTTCATAAAGTAGATATCAAGTTGCAGCACTGAGTCCAGCCAAAAGCAAGAATTTTTTACTTTATACTTTCATATTAAAACTAAGAGATAATTCCAATGATGTGGAACTCTCAAGGTTTGAAACCAAAAGCAAAATAAGCATACGACAAGCTTTTTCTTTAAAATGGTGGTGATCAAGCCAGTTGCACACACCTCGACTATTCCATTAGGTACTACCTTAAACTAGCACAGGTACACTCAGCACCAACGCTTAAACGCATGGAAAGAAATCACCTAATGTAATTTTGGTGCTGCTGGGATTTGAATCTTGGTATCTAAGGTATGCACCCACTTCACTGACAGTAGGTAATACACCCTCGGTTCCAGTAAATACTATATATGAAAGGTACCTATATATCCCCATAAAGAGCTTTTTTAGATGGATCTCCCCATAAAGGGCTTCCAATACCACTTCTAGGAGCTTGGTTACATTATTTGCCTGAGTGGTTCCCCAAGAAATCTGGAATAACTGCAAGTACTTGGTTGGTGACATGCACTTGCCAGTTGCCACAACCAAATTTCCAGAATTGAGAGGTATTACCATTGAATGAGAAATTTTATGCTACAAGAACAGTGAAGGATTTGAAATTTCCAGGCCGACAATTTTCAAAAGCTGTTTCTCCTCCAAGAAGCTAACTAGAGAACAACCAAAATTACCAATAGTCTACCACTAAAACGGAAACACAAAAGCATGACGGAAAAGAAGGCTTGCCTCCTCTTTTGTATCTTCAGCGTTTTCATGCACTGAACCGCTCACCTAAAGAGGTAACAGGTCAAAATCATAGTCAATTTTACCAGCATTGTGTGCAAAAGACGGAAGCAGCTCAATGAACCAAGTGTTAACAAGAAACCACGTACCTGAGCTCGGAAACAACCCCTTGATATTTCTGAAAGACTCCTTGAAAGAGAAATCATTTCACTGCCAACTTCATTAAGCTTTGTCCACATCTGCAAATAATTCAGGATGACGATACATGAGTTAGAACTATCTCCAGCACATAAAAATAGGACAATCCATGCAAATTCAAGTCCCAAGTTAGTCATTCAAACCATTCATTGTGTAATTATATTACAACAATTAAAAAATGTTTCATCAGCAATGTGTTGCTTCAGATAAAGGTAGAACCATAGACAATGGAACAGTCTTCCTACACGTATCATTCAAAGAATGAGAGTTATTTACATGTGTACAAGCAAGTCTAAGGGAACAGAATCAAAAGCAAATTTATCTAAAGGAAACAAAATCAGAAGCAAATCTATCTACGGAAACAAAATCAGAAAATCCCTAAATATATTATATTTATGATTATGCCCAGTTTTGTAAACAACAGGACATGGTCCCCATGAACTAACTCAAAAGCTGACTCAACTCGTTTATTAACCCTTGGACCTAATGAGATGCGATGGTGTTTTGCAAATTGACATGACTCACAATCCAATGATGAAATATTTTGAAACTGAGGACAAAGTTTCTTCAACATAGGTAAAGAAGGATGACTCAATCGACAATGTGCTTTAAATGGAGACACAACACTAGAGCAGGCAACAGATCGAGATTCACGTTCATCAAGGATGTAGAGATCATTGGATACATGTCCTTTACCAATAACCTGGTTTATCGTAAGATCACGAACCAGACAATGACCGGGAAAGAAAGAGATATAACACTTACGGTTTCTTGTAAGTTTACTAACAAAAATCAAATTAAAGGCCAATTTTGGTGGACCTAATACAGATAACATGGTAATAGATGAGGTTGGTTTAACCGTACCTGATCCAAGACAATTACAAGTTGATCTTTCAGCTACAGTAACCGAAGAGGGTGCTTTGTGTAATTGAAAGCTAGAAAAATGTAAGGATTACCCGTCATGTGATATGTGGTACCTAAATCAATTATCCATTTATTTGAAGAGGTGATGAGACATGATTTATGACTTAGCAAAGAAGTTAATTGAAGCAGATTCCTTCTCTGATTTATGATATTGAAAGAATTTAGCAAACTCATCGCCTGAAACCCGAATTATTTTCTCAGATGATGGGCAAGAACCAAACATTTTTGAACTAATGTTTAGTCCAAAAGGATTTTAAAATAGATTATAGATGACTACAGGTAACAAGGGATGGAACCAAATAAACAAGACCTATGAATAAGTTATTTGCCAACAAAGATGTCCAGTGTCCCTCACATGCCAAGAAGATATTTGGACAGTGGTGAGACCTAAACCCAGTTTGAATATAGACTTGAACAGACCTAAAAAGAAGCTTAAAACTGCACCCAAGTCCTAGAAAGGTTAAAATAAAATTTGAATCTGAGATCCACAGACACCAAAACCCAATGCTCAAAATTAATGGTGGTTGGAAAAGAGATTAGAAAAGATTTTTTTAAGAGCTAGAGTCAAAAACAGAAAGTGAAGAACACACCTTCCAAGCAGAGTTTTAGTGTCAGAAGATTACCAAATTGTCCTGAATGCCGAGACGATACCGAAGCAGTAAGCCAAAATCAGTTCTGCCAGACCACGGAATGGCGAGTGAAAGACAAACCAAATAGCCGAGACCTCCTCTCAGGCTATAGAAAGGTGTGGAATTTCTAATCAATGATTTTGAGCCCTAGAGGCTCTGATACCATGTAAAATATATATACAAATGGAAAAACTAAATACACATATCATTCCAATATGATAATGTGTCTATGCACATTCAGTAACAAAGATAAAAAAGGAAGTAGCAAGACGTTTTTTGTAGTGTCTTACCAAATTCGTAAAGACTTGCAAACGTCATAGCTCAAAATATATCAGTAACTAAAAATTCATTAACCAACATTACCTAAAATTAAGTAGTCCTATATAAGTTGCACCATAAATTTCATTCACGGGCATCTAAAATCTAACTTGACAAATGTAGCTCCATTCATTGTACAATTTGTTGATTTATATTTATATTTAATAATCTATCTATATACAATAGGAGAGGCAAAAGTGTCACGTGTGTGCACCACCAAAAAAAAAAAAACCAATTCTCAATTTAAAAAAAAAAAAACCAAATCTGTATTTTTAAAAAGTGCCAGCAATCACGTGTAAGCACAGAAATTTTNAAGTAGTCCTATATAAGTTGCACCATAAATTTCATTCACGGGCATCTAAAATCTAACTTGACAAATGTAGCTCCATTCATTGTACAATTTGTTGATTTATATTTATATTTAATAATCTATCTATATACAATAGGAGAGGCAAAAGTGTCACGTGTAAGCACCACCAAAAAAAAAAACAATTCTCAATTTAAAAAAAAAAATCAAATCTGTATTTTTAAAAAGTGCCAGCTATCACGTGTAAGCACATAAATTTTCAATAAACAAATTATTTTAAAACAGAAAATTCAAAAGAAAAAACTGCCATTTCAAGTTTTAAAAACTGGAAACGTATATAACTATTGCCATATTTAAACCGTTTAATTATCTTATCCTTCTTCTACTATATCAGTTTTTTTCTTTTTCAAAACAATCATTCATTTTCTATTGAGGAACTTCTTTGCAAACTACATCTGATAACATATATTAGTTCATTTAGACTTGCAACTGAAACTCTTCTTATGGATTTAGAGCCTGATACTTTGAACAGTGTTAGATATGAGCATTACGGTCAGACTTTCAGGCCTAATAAGTAATAACATTATTTTTCGTCAGTCGGGTGTTGGCAAGAGTTGGGCTAGAGGTCAAGGGTCATTATACCAAGGGTGTTGAGTTGATTGATTCTATTCTTGATGGTGTTCGTAAAGAAGCTTAAAATGCAGGGTGGATGAAATGGAGGCTCACATCTAGAGTGTTGTGTGATAACTCACGCTAAGTTGCTCGGACTCTTCACTTTTGGTGCCGCACCTGTGTCGACACGACATGGGTGTGGGTGTGGGATCCGTGTTCGATTTGGTCAACCGATTTTGGGTACTTTGACCAAAATCTATGGGGAAAGTCCGAACAATTTTAATGATTTTTGTAATCAATGCAAAAGAAAAGGTGAAATTGAAGAAAATGGAATACCTTTTATATAGAAATTCCTATGTCACTCTTTTTCCTTTAATCTCCTTCCCAGATTCTCCTCAAGTTCTCCACATAATATCTCATAATTTAGGTTTTACAACTCTATTTTTTAGATATTTAAATCATTTTTAGGCGAATCCGCGCACCCGTATTCATACATGGATCCATATCCCCGAATCTTAAAAACTAGATCACGAAGGATCCGACCTCTAGATCCACACCCGTATCAGACACCCGCACCCGAGTCTGAGCAACTTAAGTGATTGGTGCCACAAAAACTTAAAGATAAATTCTACAAAGTGGTGGTTAGATCAACCATGTTGTATGGACAGAGTGTTGGCCTATCATAAACTCTCATGTTCAGAAGATGGAAGTTGTGGAAATGAGGATGCTGAGATGGATGTGTGGACATACCAGGAAAGATAGGATTAGGAACGAAGATGTCCGAGACAAGGTGGAGTGAGACCCTTTNTAATCTCCTTCCCAGATTCTCCTCAAGTTCTCCACATAATATCTCATAATTTAGGTTTTACAACTCTATTTTTTAGATATTTAAATCATTTTTAGGCGAATCCGCGCACCCGTATTCATACATGGATCCATATCCCCGAATCTTAAAAATTAGATCATGAAGGATCCGACCTCTAGATCCACACCCGTATCGGACACCCGCACCCGAGTCTGAGCAACTTAAGTGATTAGTGCCACCAAAACTTAAAGATAAGTTCTACAAAGTGGTGGTTAGATCAATCATGTTGTATGGACAGAGTGTTGGCCTATCAAAAACTCTCATGTTCAGAAGATGGAAGTTGTGGAAATGAGGATGCTGAGATGGATGTGTGGACATACTAGGAAAGTTAGGATTAGGAATGAAGATGTCCGAGACAAGGTGGAGTGGGCCCTGTGGTGGACAAGATGAGGGAAGCAAAGCTGAAATGATGCGGGCACATTAAGGGGAGCGGCGCATATGCGCTAGTGAAGGGGTGTGAGAGGTAGGTGTCATTTCCTATTTGTTATTGTAAGTTCTATTATTATATGTGTTTGAGAAGCTTAAAATTGTGTTTGCATACAAGGCATTTGTTTAAATGTTTATGCATGTTTTTGATTTGTTAACTCGTACTAGTTATTTTTGTTATTGTAAGCCTTGTGATTTTATGTGTTTGAGAAGCTTAGATTGTGATGACGACAAGGTATTTGCTTAAATGTTTATTCATGTCGTGATGTATTACCTCGGTGTCTTAATGTATTTTGTTCATTTGAGACACTTAGAATTGTGATTCCTTGCATTTATGTTCAACTGTTTGTGATTGCTTACATGTCAATCCGTATTAAATGTGTAACCATTGTCGACGTCTTCTCTAGACCATTCATAAGAGCATGTTTATTTCAGGGGCAGAGGAGTAACAGAATGTCCTTCAATTAGTTAATTAAAGACTCTATTTTTCATTTTGTGTTAGCTGTCCAATTAGTTGGTTCTGTAAAGGAGAAGATACAAAAGTCCTCCGGACTTGGTAATTTTTAATTATTTTTAAGCAATTTTCTATTTAATTGGTTGAAGCGTTGATTAAAAGATGTGTACAGAATCAGGTTCAAGTCGGTGAAGAAACTAATAGAGTTAACCTTTGAAGATGGAATTCTTAACAAATTTAAAGAAGGAAGCAGAACAAGAAAGAAAACTTCAATGCATAAATCGTGGAAGCTGTCTTCATTTTTGCATTTCCATTTAAGGTGCTTAGTCATGCTGTTTTACTCTAGCTAGAGACAACAAGAGTAGACATCACTTTTGTCAATGCAATATATAAACTCAAGATTGATTAACCTTTTTCCCATTTGTTGATCGGCAATTGGTTAGGAAATCAGAAACCAAAACTAAGATTGGACAATTTATGTATAGATGCACATCAATCGATCAATGGTCAAGGGACAATTTGGTTTCGGGAAATGACACGTGATTTCATTCTTAAATTCATTTCTATGTTTTTTTAGGCATGCATCATTCAGATTTCATTGTTGTCTATACATTATATGAAGTAATAACACTACTCATTTACTAGGTTCTGCAAGTAACTCTTGTTAGAAATATTGGAAAAGAATATTATTGAATTGTTGTATCTACATTATTACAGAGAGGCCCTATTTATAGACACTACAATAGACACATTTTCCAACTAGGACACTACAATACAATCCTTTTCTAAGTAGGACATGACTAACATTCATTCTAAATTGTTATTGGGTATATACATTGTAATTAGAAATAAGATGGCAATTAAATTTAAGTTAACGTAATATGATTGAATAATCTAACAAATAAGACCACAATTTGGATTAATGTTTAAAGCATTATCCGCACATCGCACAGGTACATATATAGTATACTAGTCTTAAATATAATATATATGCGATCTATATATTACTATAAAACTTCGGTGTGGTATATGGTATTTATTATATAAATATCAAATACCGTACCAAATTCCAAAAAATAAATAAGTCATACCAAATACCATGATATCCATACCACGGTATAGAAAATATCATTTTCCGTATGGTATTCGGTATTATACCATACGATACCCACCCCTACATACCAACATCTAACTCCACCCAGAAAATCTCCTTTCAACTCTCCCCCACCGGTCCATAGACACCCCCATACCCCCACTCTATTCTGTTATCCATGTTTTTGAACCGCATTCCTAGCATGAAATCTCCCTTACAAACTTCCCCCCACTCCACATTTCTCTCCTCCCAAAGAATGAGAATTCCTCCCGCTGGGCCGGGATGTAGTCATATTTCACTCACCTACTCCCTTCCCCTTACCCCCACACTTCTAATAACACTATCTGTCAAAATTTCCATTTTTGTTTCTTGAATACATATCACATCAGCTCCCCAATCCCTAAAGCCAGCTTTAATGATGGTCCCTTTGTTGGGGTCATTCATCCCCCACAAACGGCACTCCCAAAAATTCCCCGAATCTAAGAAATTTCTCTCCCACCCACCTCGTAAAGAAACCTACCATCTTCAAAGATAACTAACAGCATCACATCAGCTCCGTGAACCTCTGTACTACTGCTGCCAGTTGTGAAAAACCTCCTGGATAGGTCTGAACTGGCTCAATCTACTCCTCCAACCCGGTTCACTAATCTAGGGGGTAGTGTTATCTTTTTCCTTTGCTAGGGTTTTTCCTTCCCCTCCAGAATTCAAATTCTTTGTCACTTTCTAGTCTTCTATCCCTTCCAGCAACTCTTCCAGCAGCTCTTTACATAACTTCCGATGACCTATTTCCCCTTTATCCCCAGCGCTCCACAATTCAAATTCTTTGTCACTTTCTAGTCTTATATCCCTTCCAGCAACTCTTCAGCAGCTCTTTACATAACTTCCGATGACCTATTTCCCCTTTATCCCGCCACCCTATTCCCCTTCCCACCTCCCTTTCCTCCCCTCTTGCTGGATAGATTCATGTTTTCCTCCATTTCTGCAGTAAAAAACTCAGGTTGAAATACAATGCACATCCATGTTCTATAGCTACTTTCTCCAACATCCACCTTCACAGAAACAGAGACCCTCCGCCCTTTCCTCACCCTAAATTTCACTCTAGAAATGTCGTGCATACTGCAAATAACATCAATAAAGCCCCCACACAGCTGCCAGCCTGCCCTACCTTTTTGAAAAGGTCCACATTCCAGAGGTGAACAGCAAACCCACCAAATTAACAATCACAGTATCACCGGTAAGATGAGTATCAACACACCCATCTTGCTTCTTCCATATATCCAGTTTCAAGAAATTACCACCAAACCACCTCTTTCCTCTATGAAAAGTTTCAACAGCCTGCTTCTCATTCGCAAATCGGAATAAAACTTGAACGTCGCTCAGCTGTGTAATCTTCAGGCCGTCTGTCACACCCCATTCATCTACAGCCCAGTTTCTGATTGCATACAAGAATCTTACTTAAAAGATAACTACATAAACAATCAAAACAGGCAACTATGACAGGGGAGAACACACTGAATCCCCTCCCCTGATAGTTTGGCAGCAGTAAGACAGCTTAGTTTCCTAGATTAAAGAACTGTGTAATCTTCTCTAGTGAAGAATGTCTGTGTCATATTTCCTCGTAAACCATCTCCTCAGATTATGAAGACCCAATTGCCAAACAAGACATGATTTAACTGCTAAAAGCATAAAATCATACATAGCTTTCACCACTCACATGTATTATTCGGCAAGCCAAATTTACGCATAAGCTAAAGCTCTTCCCCTCATTACGTTGATCTTTAGACCATTTTACTAATCAAAGGATTCCACTTTAATCAAGTTACAACTCATTTAACTGGAGACACCGACAGTATTTTCATGGTCAAATACGTAAGTTTGCAATCATAGAGCACCTACATTCAAATACCACAATAGGATGCATGCAATACTCTAACGAAGTAAAGATGATGCATAGCAATAACTAAGCAAAAAACATATCAGATGAAACTGAAAAACTTAGATGAACCTTCTATACAATTAGCAGGGAATCCAAAATACTACCAAGTCTCCCAACCCAAAAAAACACCAATCAGTAATATGACTAGAAGACTTCCCCATCCATCATCAACCTTCCCAGAGATCCAGACAAAGAAATCACACCTTGTAAATTTATCCTCAGAGATGTTTACGATTTCACACGAAAAACAGATCATTCCCAGAGATACACAAAGCACTTTTTGCTCAAGAGTGCCACATTGATTTGAATGGATTGCAGATGCAAGCTTTAGACAACACTAAAAAGGTTCCTAGGATTTGTAAGGGAAATGATCTTCTTTGGTTTAATACGGATATCTAATAAGGTTCCCCAGTAATTAAGATTTATCATCAGGTACAGCTACTCAATTTCAATTCAGACGCTCCATGCAGCTTTTACAACTTATCTGTATGTTTCGATAGGAGGAGAAATTTTATTTGGTGTGAGACACAAAATAATTAGTTGTATGAGATTCACATTTCATGACAAGTGTAAATTGTGGAGCCCCTAATTTACCAATTTCTCTTTCACTCCCCTCCTTACCCTTGCGAATCTATCCTCTCTCCACATTTCTTACTCCTAGACACCCCCCCATCTTTCTCCTACTCTATCTTTTCTCACTCTTCATCAGAACAGCCCCCCAAATCCCAATACAACCCCAGCCCCAAGTTCAAAGTCAGAAATGGGATGCCAATGTTCAATCCACAACTCTATCATCATATTTTCTCCCTTCCTCTCTCTATTTTGATTTGGGTAATGAATTATCAAAAAATTAGAAAAATACAAGCATTTCAAGAAATTGACAATATGGATAGTGAAAATGGAAAAAGAATTGGGAGAGTAAAAAAAAGGACAGTATTATTAAAAACTTCAGAAACTGAAAATGGGCATTCAGTGAAAGTGAAAAGAAGGTTGTGAATGAGGAAGACATCTTGAAGAGGTTTTGATTCAAAATTGGTAGAAAAGTTTTTTTCTTCTTTTCTGAAATTACGGTGTTTATTCAGTAACAATAAAGGAAGACTAGTAGGAACCGAATCTTACAATTGCAAATATTTTCCTTTCATTATCTCTGAGCAAGATATGTTCTACCACCAAAAATACATACACAAGGTAGGCAATACCATAAAAGGAAAAGTTTCTGCAATCCCTATTCAGGATGCTTCTTGTTGTAACAAGCTGCATTACCAGCAACTTCGGACGCTTCTTTTATTGTAATGAGCTGCATTTCAAGTAGCAGGTAATTCACTGGCCAGAAATGAATTTGTGGAGTTGGGTGAAGAAAGAGGAAAGAAAAGATAATGGGTCCCATAAATGTAATCTGATTCAAAAAAAAAATAAGATAATGGGTCCTATATTGTTTCCCGTCAATAATTGGTCCCACATTAGACTCATATTTTTATTGAAAATCCCTCACACAACTAGTCATGCTTGTGTCTCACCCATTATAAAATTTCTCCAACACGAGTTCCCATATGTACATTAACAGTTCATTTTATTTATCACAGTTTTATCAATACAACAAATTACATTGAATTTTGTAATGTTTGTCTCTCATGAAGTCAGTACAAACAGAAGCAGATCTAGGGACTATTGATTTTGATTTGAATTGCGTGTGTGTGTTGTTGTTTGATCAGTTGAATTACTTTAATATATTTGTAATTGTAAGACTTTATAAAAAAAAGTTTATTTACTCTAAAGAAAGTCTTTATATAAAGTTTCATCTAGTGTATTTCCTATGTGCAACAAAGTTCCTGGGTATGTTAGCTGTATGCTTCAATGCATGAAGTTAATGCAGCATAACAGCACAACATATGGAGTCCATAATAGATTGTATCAATACTTTAAGAGTGCCTAGGAATTGAGACATGTGGATTCCTAACCATGGAAAAAACACGAAGAATTGCAGTGAGGTTTGGAATAGAAGGTACCAGATTTTAGTATTCTTACCCAACCACTACCATTCTGAGAAGTCAAAACAGTTATATTCACTCAGTTTTCAAAATGCAACGTGAAGGTTCATAAAACTTAACACATGCACAAGCTAAAGCAGACAATGAATAATGCCAATAACAAGTATCTTAAAGCTACTCCCCGGCTGAGAGTTCATTATCAGACTCAAGAAATGAGAAACTAATCAGAGAGGATGAAAGATGGATTAAGTACATTACTCCATAATCATAATGAATGAACTTAAGAGATTCTACCTAGATTGTTAGCTAAGTCCAAGTAATACACAACATGGCTGTTTTCCTGAAACCAAAGCACAAACAGAAAATATAAAACAGTACCTGTTGAATATCTGAGTGAAAAAGGAGGGATGAGCCCTCATAAGATCCATCTTTCATCCTTGAGTGAATGCGACTAATATCAAAAAATTTGTCAGCCTTCATTCCTTCAAAATTTTCAAAGAGCACGTGACATAGCTGAGCAAACTTTTCTGATTTGACAATATCAAGAAACATGTGCTGACAGAACTCTGTAACTGTGCGACTTTTTGGCTCATCCACTGATCCATTAGGCACTGCTTTTGTTCCATTCTGAATTCCATGAGACACAGACTGTGATGGCAGAGAACCTCGGTTCCCATCTTCACAACATTTTCCAGATTCCTGAAAAAAACAAGCAACAAGCTATCAAAGAACAATTAACAGCAAAGGATATAGTAGCTTACTATTGTATATTAAGTTATCCAGATACTTGCAATAGAAATACCTTAGCTTCAACAGCACAACTGGCTTCTGAATGTGATGTCAGTGCCTCTTGAATACATCCTTTCAGACCACCATCACTCTCTAATGATTGAAGCATCTGCTTCAGAGCAGCACCCTTCCAATTTCTAACAAGCAAATCACTGGAATCATTCAGAAGACCATGTGGTTCCATATGAGCTACACTAGCTTGCGTGCAAGAACTTTTGTTAAGAGCTGAATCTAGTGGTCCATTCATCGACTGCATAAAATAAAAATAAAACAGTTGTTTTTTATCAGGTAAACAATTATATTAATGAAAAGGACAAAATTGGCCAAACAAGTATACCAAAAAGTAAAAACCTACAACATGACAGATGGACAAAGAGAATACCAAAAAGCAAACCAGTTGTATATCAAAGAACAAGAAAAGTATAGTGCAGATGGACAAAGAAAAACAGGAGGAAGGAAGAAACAAGAAGAAGACCACCAACAAGTACTTAAAGGACGGAATTTCTTAATTGGAAGTGCATCACTTAAAGAGTAACTATGACATTGTCAAGATCGTGGTTTAAGCCTTGAAGCAAGGCATATTGCAGGCAGTGATGATGCAAAGCATTCTAAGAGATAGAGATAGAGAAAAAAATTTGGGGTGGGGGTTGGGGTGTTTACCAACAGGTAAGGAAGAGAGGGGTACTTTATGTCAAGACGCCAAGTCGCCAACCATAACCATGATACTGAATTATTAGCATAGAGCAACAAGGAGAAATATACATCAATGTAGTTTCAAATTATTATTATTATAATTATCTTTATTTTATTATGTTAGCAAAATAAGTCATCCGCCACTGGATAACAATAATTTATCTCTACCTTTAATATATTTTTACGACTTTTTTTTGGTTAAGGGGGGTTACCCAAGAGCCACCAACTCCATTTCCCTTCTCAAGAAGCTTCACATGGGCACCCCTCATATAAAGTAGAAAGAATTATTTATTGAGAAGAGAAAAAAGATAGGTTTTCTAAATTAGTATTTGCCTTCCACGTAACTCTGTAGACAACCTAAGTTTAGAGAAGAGCCAAGAAAAAAGAACTACTACCTCATATAGAGATGATTGTAAAGAAAGAGAACAAGAGTAGGAATTTTTTATTGATAAAGAAACAAGATAAACATATCATCAGATTCAAAACTGGTTGTTCCATGAAGGATAGAGAAGAGACTAAGACATTATGCATAAGAAAAGGTAACAAACAGAAGGTAAAAAAGTCATTTCAAGAGTTTGCATGTAAGGATTATCAGACCTTGTTAGTACTCTGACCAGCAGAGTGCCCCATCACAAAGCCATCTTCTACCACTTTTGTACGCTTCCGCCTCTTGTAGGTCCGACAAACAACATCTGATGAACCATCAAGGTTCATATCACCATCCTTGTCTTCAACTAGGTGGCCCTTCAATTTCTTTACGGTTTGACCATTTTCAGCCAACAGACCTGGTGCAACATTAGCACCAGCGCTCTTTCCTTTATCTTCACCAACCATTTCTGCCTCCTTGGCCAATCAACCAAAACCCTAATTTCAAAATCTTTATAGCAAAAAAAGTAAGTTTCCACTACAAAAAACCCATTTTGCACCATAAGATGCTTCAAATTTCTCTCAATCAACAAAACATAATCCATTTCACTACTCCAACACTAAATTAACCTCTATCCAAAAAGGTAAAATTTCAAAACAGATTATCAACGAAACACTGTCAAAAGTAAAGAAACTAAAAACCATGTCAAGAAAAGACGTGCATTTTTACATCATCAACCATTTCTACCTCCTCAATAAACAAATCAAAAAACCCTAATTCATAAATCCCTACATCAAAAAGAAAACTAAAATCCCGCAAAAAAAATCCCAACATGGTCCATCAGAACACATTCCAATTCCTCAATCATGCAACAAAATAACAAGCATTATACCATACCCATACAAAACAAACCCCTTAATCCAAACAACTCAAAAATCAAAAAAGAACTGCAACATTTCACCAAAACACTGTCAATAGCAAAGAAAGTAAAAAAACATGTCAAGAAAAGACGTACATTTTTACATCATCAACCATTTCTACCTCCTCAATAAACCAATCAAAAAACCCTAATTCCTAAATCCCTACATCAAAGAGAACTAAAATCCCAACATGGTCCATCAAAAAGCATTCCAATTCCTCAATCAGGCAACAACATAACAAGAATTCCACTATATCCATACTAAATAAACCCCTTAATCCAAACAACTCAAAAACCATAAAAGAACTGCAAGATTTAACACTGTCAATAGCCAAGAAAGTAAAAAAAAAAACATGTCAAGAAAAGACATACATTTCTACATCGTCAACCATTTCTACCTCCTCAATAAACCAACCAAAAACCCTAATTCGTAAATCCCTACATCAAAGAGAACTAAAATACCACAAAAAAAATCCCAACATGGTCCATCAAAAAACACTCCAATTCCTCAATCAGGAAACAACATAACAAGCATTCCACCATATCCATACTAAATAAACCTCTTAATCCAAACAACTCAAAAACCATAAAAGAACTGCAACATTTAACACTCTCAATAGCCAAGAAAGTAAAAAAAAAACATGTCAAGAAAAGACATACATTTCTACATCATCAACCATTTCTACCTCCTCAATAAACCAACCAAAAACCCTAATTCGTAAATCCCTACATCAAAGAGAACTAAAATACCACAAAAAAAATCCCAACATGGTCCATCAAAAAACACTCCAATTCCTCAATCAGGAAACAACATAACAAGCATTCCACCATATCCATACTAAATAAACCTCTTAATCCAAACATCTCAAAAACCATAAAAGAACTGCAACATTTAACACTCTCAATAGCCAAGAAAGTAAAAAAAAAAAACATGTCAAGAAAAGACATACATTTCTACATCATCAACCATTTCTACCTCCTCAATAAACCAATCAAAAAACCCTAATTCCTAAACCTCTACATCAAAAAAAAAAAAAAAAAAAACCCCACAAAGAAAAAATCCCAACATGGTCCATCAAAACACATTCCAATTCCTCAATCATGCAACAAAATATCAAGCATTACACCATATTCATACTAAACAAACCCATTAATCCAAACAACTCAAAAATCATAAAAGAACTGCAACATTTCAACATAAAAAACATAACTTGACCAAATTAATCAACTTAAAAAGACTGCATTCAAATAAATTACACGAAAAATAACTATAAAAATACAAAATTTAACTTCACCTGAGTATATGTATAGAGATTTTTGAGTGATTCAATCTGAAAAAATGGCAGAGAGAGAACTAGGTCTTATCCTAGAGAGTACTTTAAAAATTTTGAAAACAAAGAGGGCTTTTTCCGCTTTTTGTGTAGTTTAAGTAGGAAAAATTAAAAACTTTTTTTCTCTGCAGTTTCAGTGTTGACCGGGAATTGACCGGCTAATGTCGGTACCCGATTGGAAATTGTGTCAATTTTAGAATATCATATGGTATTTTCAGTCTCAGTTTACATATTAATTATTTTTAAAATATTTTTAAAAATTTCTTTAAATGTGAAGATGTTTTTCTTTTAACTAAGTGTTTAACATTTTCTACTAGAATATGGATAAGCAAAACAAAATAGATGGTGGAGATGCAATAATGACAGTTCCCATATCATGTATTGCACTTGAAGCTGATGTTTTAAAGGTAAGCTTTTGAAAATTTCCTCTTCATTTGTCTTAATATGATTATAGGACGTCTAAATCTGAATACATATCTAAATGATAACATGTGCATTTACATATGTATTCAGATTTAGACGTCTTATAATCATAAAAAAGACAAATAAAGAGGAAACTTTCAAAAGCTCACCTCTAAAACATCAGCTTCAAGTATAATACACGATATGGGAACGACTATTATTGCATCTCCACTATCTACTTTATTTTGCTTATTCATATTCTAGTATAAAATGTTAAACACTTAGTTAAAGACAGGCATCTTCACATTTAAAGAAAATTTTAAGAATAATTAATATCTTAACATGATATTTTAAGAATAATTAATATATAAACTGATATTTTAAGAATAATTTATATCTTGACATGATATTTTAAGAATAAATTAATATCATGTTAATTTTTAGTCTCAGTATAGATCTAAGCTTTTTATATGTATATATTTATTTTGAGAAACTGACATAAATTAGGATATAATTAATAGTGCACTCATAAAAAATATATGAGTGTCATTGTGTTGATGGTACAAGCTAGACTGTTAGAGGATCCACATGCGAGACTACAGTTTGAATCTAGCTAGATTGTTTATTTCACTATTTTTATTTTAAATTTATCTTAGAGCTCATATTTGAGTTAAGGTAATTCATTATTTTTATTTTAAGTTTATCTTAGATCTCATATTTGAGCTAAGGTAATATTGATACACCCAAAGTCTATAAATTCTAAATTCGCCTTGCTAGTAAGTTATTATTCTATTACTATGAAATGAGAAATGATTAAAACTATGTAAAAAAATTAAATTAATTTGTTAAATCATATTATAAGATTGAAAGAAACTAATACATAAACATTAGTTTAACAATCCAAGTATGATTTTAAGCACAAAAACAATATTAGGATCACCAAATTCTCAGTTAAAACACTATATTTATAATTAATTCACTATCAAATACTTAAAGGAAAAATTTAAAACAAAAATTATGAAGATAATGTGATTCAAAAAAGAAAACACTTAATCTGGATTCAAATACTTATATACAGACAAATATAATAACCTTAATATTTTTTTTATTTTCAGTAATTCCTCTTAGGTTAATTATGATATACATATGTAAAACACACTTAATCAGAACTCAAATACTTATATTGTAGTCTGATAAGTCTTTTGATAAAAACACCATTAGGTTGATCTTCAGTAGTGATGTATTTGATTGTGACAAGTTTTGTTAGATTCTTTCTCTCATGATAATTAATTTTATTATATTTAATTTCTTTCATGATATATCAAATTTACAATATAGTTATATTTTTATGTAAATTCAATATTCAGGAACTATCTACATTATCAAATCTTTCGAGTAGATTTTTCAAACAACATGTACATTTGAGGTACATGGTATCCCCATAAAAGATCTTAAGCTATATAATTTGTTGTCAAAAAAAAATCGCACTAAACCCTTTTTCTAAGTGATTTCACATAATTTTTTAAATAAAATTTACTTTTGTATGAATTATAACCCAAAATTATTTTAATTGAACAAGACAACTATTATAGATCTAAAGTTTATAAAGTAATTTTTGATACCTGTCAATTGATACAAAATAATCTGAAGATCAATGATATTTGCAGGATGTAGAAAGAACACATAAATGCAATTCATTTTTGGGACTTGATTTGAATCAAGGACGTGCGAGATATGTGCTCTAGCCGATTTCATCTTGATGAACATCGAATAACTTCACAAATTTATAAAATTTAATACTAGTGACGAAAATGTAAAATTTGAATGTAAGCTAGAAATTTTTGTTTAATAGCTCTAAGACAACGATATAATTAAGAAGACCAAAGGGTATAAACCCTAAATTAAGAGACGGGAGATGAAGGGGGGAGGGGAAAATGAGGACAAAATTATATGAAATAATAACAATTAGAAACAAGACAATTATAGATATATCACTAAAGAAGAAAAAATAATTTGCGCGAAGAATTTTTTTTTGGTTCATAAAGGCCATTAAAATTTAATGTAATTGTAGTAAAATCGTTAATCTAGCTATAAAATTATTTGACTTTCACTTAATTTTATACAATATCGTTTTTGTTATTTCAACTTCACCGAAAATTATAATTAATTTAATTAATATATATTATTTTAAAGTAATAGAGTATCATAACCCCAAAATATTAATATACTCAAAATTCGACCTATAAAATTTAAAAGGAAAAATTTCAATAATAACAAGTTTATTTTCAAAACATAACAAAATTTTCCTTTAAATTATAACATATACTATATTGTATGTATGTGCATAGAGTATCAATATATATAAATTGATATATTGTATATGGGTCTGCATATAATGTTTATATATGTATATTGATGTCATATAGACAATATACGTACCCGTATAAGAACCTGTATAAGAATTGTGCCTTCAATTTAGAAACGTGAATACAATATATATATATATACACACACACATTAAGATGTAAGATATAGCTATATTTTCTAATTATTTAAAAATATCACTACAAAATATAATTATGGAGTATAGTAGATTATTATTATTTTTTAAATAATATTATGAAAACATAAAAATTTGATGTGATTCAAAATGAAAACACTTAATTTAGATTTAAATACTTATATATAGACAAACAAAATAATCTTAATATTTTTTTTTTATTTTTTTGATCGAAAGCTTAGCTTTTATTCAACCAGTAATAATTTGTACACCAATTAGCTATTTAGACTTTTAGTTAATTTCTCACTTCTTTACAAATCTCATAAAGCTAGCTATTTTATTAGTTTTCTACTATATATCTCTACACTTCTAGCTAGGAAAATTGTCTAATCTTTGAAACAGTTTCCCCCATTTAATTTGGTGTTGTCCTTTTGTGTGAAGTTGGAGGATGATTTCTCTGGCTCAATGTTTGTATTTATGTTGATGTTGTTGAAATCTTTTAGTAGCCCGCTCAATTCAGACATGGTAAATTCAAACATTGAACAACCAGCCTAGCACGTGTGATTCTAATTTCCTTTGTTTCACCATGTACGTCAATCATTGTATCTCAACTTCCTAAATTAGAATTTGTCATTGCATTTCCAATCAGTCTAGCAACCTCCTCCACAACTTTGTTGCATACTTACATTCTACTTCTAGTGTTTTGCACAACACAAACTCTTGTGGTATTTGAATTTCACATCTCTCTAATTTGTCCATCGTAGCTAATCTTCCTTGAAGTATTAGCCAGTATTTTGAAATTGTTCTTTGGATCATTATCAGGCTTTTTCAATTCACTTTTTGAAAATTATGGCAAAAGAACTTGTAAGTTTCTTTAGTGTTGTACTTTCCTTTTCTAGAGGGTTGTTGCTGGTTTGTGAGCACTATGTGTGCTAGTTAAACCATGTTCTAGCATTGAAGATCTTCCTCACCAGTTAGTAGGCATGCTTTGGAGTCTCCATTATGGTTAAATCTTGTCTCTTTATGTAGAAATCATGTGGTCATTGAATTCAAAAAGCGTTTTTTTGAAGGATACAACCCCATAGAAGCTTGTTAATAGTTTCCTTGTTCCACACTTGAAAATCAATCATATTCAAGCCTCCTGCACTTTTGGGTTTACTTAGTGTATCCCAAGCAACCAGAATTCTTCTTGATGTTTCGGTGTTGTCTGTCCAAATGAAGGTCCAACAGATAATAGTGGCCAATTCTATTACCTTCTTAGGCATTAGAAATATTTGTCTCCGGTATGTCTGCATTTCAAATAGGATACTCTTGATAAGTTGAACTCTGTCACCGTATGATAAGAACTTAGTAGTTCAATATCTAATTCTCGCAATCATTTTATTTACTAGTGGCATGTATTGGTGTATTATGATCTTTTTTGAGGATAATGAGACTCCAGTATATTTAAAAGGCAGCTTTCCTACGGCGAAGAAAATATCTCT
Source organism: Solanum stenotomum (assembly GCF_019186545.1). Lineage (NCBI taxonomy): Eukaryota > Viridiplantae > Streptophyta > Magnoliopsida > Solanales > Solanaceae > Solanum > Solanum stenotomum. The sequence goes on along the minus strand of NW_026021534.1, from coordinate 408,515 downwards.
TAATATCTATTCTTTGAATTCATGTGTAGTACCAGGAATGTATAGTGAGCTTTTCTCCAAATTTGTCTTTAGCCCGGAAAGCTCTAAGAAATTATTAAATGCTTGCAATATTAATGAATTGATAATCCGTGAGCCCTAAAAACACACAATCAGGTCGTTTGTGAAGCATATATGTATCACTCTCAGCTTCTCACATCTAGGATGGTACTTGAAGGAGGGATTATGTCTCAACTACTTGAATGTTCTGTTTAGATATTCCACTATCAATATAGAGAGGTATGGGGACATGAGATCCCCTTGCCTCAATCCTTACTTAAATTCAAAGCTTGGGGTTGGGCCTACATTTTTTAAGAAATAAAGAATAACTTATTGTAGGCACACATGTAATGATTAGATTCACAAACCTAGATGAGAGTCCAAATTCTAGCAGTACCATTTTTAGGAAAGCTCACTCCATCGAATCATAGGCCTTTCTGACGTTTACTTTGATCAGACACCTTGGTGATACTCTTTTTTGTGTAGCCTTTGACTAGATCATGTGCCACAATCACATTGTCTAGTATATTCTTACTAGCTCTAAAGGCAGAGTGAGATGGACCTACCAAGTAATCGATAATCAACTTCAATCTTGAGGTGATTATTATGGCTATTAGTTTATACATCGTGTTGCAACAAACAATTGACCTGTACTCTTTGACAAAGCTGGGGTTGGACACTTTAGGGATCAGAGTCACAATAATACAATTAACCTCTTTTAGCAGTTTTCCTATTTCAAAGAATTAGAGAGCCACTTGAATGATCTTGTCTCCTATCAGTTCCCAGTATTATCTTAAAAACTCTACATTGAACCCATCAGTACTTGGAGCTTTTTCATTTGGAATCTCATTCACTGTTGGTAGGACCTTTTTTGTGTTTACCTTATTTACCAAAAGTTGTTGGTGTCTATTCGAGCAAGGGACATCCTTCGTTATATTAAAGTCCAAACATGGCAACTCCTCGACATTAGTTCAATTATAAGGCTTGAAAGAAACTCACAAATTCCTATTATATTCGGTTTACATCAGTCAGTCTTTCACCATGTTCCATATAAATGGAGGAGATCTCGTTTCTAGCCTATCTAGCTTTTAGGTAGGCAAAGAAAAACTTTGTACTAGTAATTCTGTTTGTAATCCAAGTGATTTCGGACCTTTGTCTTAGAACCTATTCGTGTAGTGTCAACCACTTCTCTAGTAGCAACAAAGTATTTCTTTCCTCCTGGATCCAGTATGAATTAAACAAATTTTATTGCAAGACTTCTTGAATTCTTTGATTTTCAATACTTCCTCTCAAGTTAATTGTGATATACAAATGTGAAGGACATTTAATCTGGATTCAAATACTTATATTGCATTCTTTTTGGTACAAACATGACATATTGGTCCTCAATAGTGATGCATTTGATTGTGACAAGTCTTCGTTAAATTTTTTCTATAATGCTTATTAATTTTATTGTATTTAACTTCTTTAATGATATATCAAATTTATAGTATAGTGCCAATATAGGTATGTTTTTTCTTTATGTAAATTGAATATTCAAGAACTATCTACATTATCAAATCTTTCAAGTAGATCTTTTTAAATAACATGTACATTTAAGGTATATGTTTTCCCCATAAAAGACCTTATGATATATAATTCATTGTCCAAAAAGAAATAATCGCACTAACCCTTTTTTCTAAGTGATTTCATATGATTTTTGAAATAAAATTTACTTTTATATGAATTATAACCCAAAATTATTTTAATTGAACAAGAATACTATTATAGATCTAAAGTTTATAAAGTAATTTTTGATACCTGTCAATCGATACGAGATAATCTGAAGATCAATGACATTTCCAGGATGTAGAAACAAAGCATAAATGCAATCCATTTTGGGAACTTAATTTGAATCAAAGACATGCGAGATTTGTGCTCTTCTTTTTCGCCAGGTTCATTTGATTTGTTGTGGATTGGATGATGAAAAATCCAGCAATCTATGACTTCAAAGCTTACCAGCAACCGCGACTCACTTGCTGCACTTCCTCCCCATGGTCTAGCGCAGGGGACATGTCCGAAAATCCTCTGAAAAAAGAGGACGACGGGGGAGAGACCGTGCTTGACAGATGAGAACGGTGTGCTCTAGTCGATTTCATTTTTATTGATCATAAAAAAAAAGTTCACAAATTTATAAAATTTAATACTGGCGATGAAAAAGTAAGATGTGAATGTAAGCTAGAATTTTTGTTTAATAGCTCCAAGATATAGATATAATTAAGAAGACCAAACGGTATAAACCCTGGATTAAGAGGCGGGAGATGAAGGGGGAGGGGGAAATGAGGAAAAAATTATAGGAAATAATTACAATTAGAAACAACACAATTATAGATATATCACTAAAGAAGAAAAAGTAATTTGTGCGAAGAAATATTTTTGGGTTAATTTCATAAAGGCCATTAAAATTTAGTATAATTGTAGTAAAATCGTTAATCTAACTATACAATTATTTAACTTTCACTTAATTTTATACAATATCATTTTTGTTATTTCAACTTCACCGAAAATTATAGTTAGTTTATTTAATATATATTATTTTAAAGTAATAGAGTTCATAACCCCAAAAAATTAATACACCCAAAATTCGACCTATGAAATTTATTAGGAAAAATTTCAGTAATAACAAGTTTATTTTCAAAACATAACAAAATTTTCTTTTAAAATATAACATATACTAAATTGTATGTACGTGCATAGAGTATCAATATATATATAAATTGATGTATTGTATATAGGTGCGCATATAATGTTTATATATGTATATTGATGTCATATACACAATATACGCACCCGTATAAGAATCCGTATATGAATAAGAGTAAGGAATTAGGGACTTACCCCTTTACATCAATGAAAATCTTAATATAAGAAAGTACTAATAAAACTAAGACTGAAATAGAACAGCTGGTCCTCGAACTGGAGGACTCACCAAAACTTAGGGAATAATCGACCCAAGCTTTACTTTGAAGAAGGAAGTAATAGACTAACGTACGGGACCTACACTCATAGTATGAAGAAAAGAAGGGGTTAGCACAAATATGTACTAAGTATGGAAACATGCATAAAAATATTTAAATATGTTAAATAGGACATTTCTCTTGGAAATATGCATTTATTAAGTTTGGACAGCCAATATACATTGCAAACATAAAAGACAAGCTATAGTCACAATACACTCATAACATAGTAATATCAATACCTTAGCAACCTCTAAGAACACTTGTGCAATGTATGGTTGACATCCAATAATATCAACCTTACTAAGCATTCCTTGAAGCCACATATTCATTACCCTGATCTTCAAGCTTACCATAATCCATAGTCATAAATGAGGAATTATACAAGTACATGAACTAAACATAAGGAAAGTCATCTATTCATATCTTATCATACCATAAGGAAACCACTCCACAATATCCTATTAAGTCTCCTTGTTCAATGTAAAAGTGAAGTCTCATACCCCCACTCTTACCAAGTAAACCCATTAAGAAGTCATAGTATAGTTCCTATCATATTCATTATCTTATTGTTATTAGGAAATATTAGCCATAACCGACATAGACCATGTGAGCTACATGGAATCTGGTGTCATATAACCCTACACCGAAAGAAGGCGTTCTTACTTGCTGAAGGTAGAACTAATTATATTTAGCTTCTAACTGGATCCACTAGCTAAGTCCTATGTTTGGCACATAGTTATGGGATAGGGAGATTGCTACTAGAAACCCAACCTATTACATTAGAGGAGGAGCTTCCATCTTATAAGTTTACTATAGATGACCCAACCTATTGCAGTAGCGGAGGGGCCTTTTCCTCATTGTCCATATCCACTTGGTACTAAGCATTATTTCCCAACTATACATAATTAGTATGGAATTGTATCTACATGTGTGAAGGCATACTTTACTCTTCGTTCAATACAACTCACTAAATAGCTCATAGATTCATTTAAGTGAGAACTACCTTTCACATTAGAATCATCATTTTAGGGTGAGTAACTTTCACCTCATTATTCATAGTGTTTTCATGAGAACTAGCCCTTCAATCAACACAACAACATCAGCATCATCCTAGACAATATATACATAAATATGTGTAAGGATAGGATAAATTAGTCTTCCAACAACACCTCAGTTCACACAATAGTCATAGGATTCTACCTTTCAAATGAGGTCATAAGTTCATCAATAACTATCAACAATCATGAACCATCCTTCACAATTTACCCCTTGCAAGGTCCTGAACCAAGTCTCACACTTACATCAGGATATACTAACATCAACACGAACAAGGCAAGGTTTCATAACAAAATTAACATAACCACAATACATAGTAGAAATCACCTTGCATCAATACCTTCATTGAACTTCATGAAATTGAGGTCATGGGGTAGTTCACGGGTTCATGGGGAGTTTTACTATAAAATCACCATTAAAACATCAAATCATCCATAATATACATCAAATAACGTTTTTAGGAAGAACCCGTGACTAGAATGAAAACCCTAGTTTTTGAAAAATCAAAACCCATTTTCGAAATTGAGTTGAGAGGTCTTCATGGAGGAAAGTATTCCATGAATCAAGGTTCCCATACCTTGTTTGATGTTAACCCACGAAATTTGAGTGAAGATCTTGACGCTTGAACCCTAATCTTGACCTTCTCTTTTGTTCTTCAATGAAGGAGCTTCTTAGAGAGAGAAGAGAAACTTTGGAAGATATTTTGGAGTTATGAGAGTTAAAGACTTGTTTAATACTCAAAAATACTTTAATATACTTAAAACAACTAAATATAACTGTCCCACACCCTAACTTAATTAATTAGTAAATTACCAAACTATCATCACTTAGGCCGAGTCCTTGACAGATGTGCAGACCACGTTCACGACTCCCTCACCTACGGATCGTAGGTGGGACTACGATTGTGTTGTTTGTGCTTCCGTTGTTTGGGTCAGAAAGGGTAGGTTCAAGGCCATGGTGAGGAGACTAAGTCTCAACTCACGAGTTCTATCCACGGAGCGTAAGCTGGTCCATGGACCGTGTTGCACATCTGTGGATGGGGCTGAGACAAGGAATTTTTAGGGGATTTTGGTGGAGGCTAAGGCTGGACTCATGACTCCCATCTACGGGGCGTGAGTCAGTCCACACCTCGTGGTCTTTGGCTCGTGAATGAAGTTGCATTTGGCAGCTTTTGGAGTAGCCTCTTGGCTCTCATCAAGGACCCTTGGGGGGTCCTTGTGGGAGCCTTGCCTTGACGTATAAGCTCTAGGACCTTGGTACTAGGTTAGGGAACTTATTTTTAGACCCTCACCTTACATAGTAACTTCATTAGACTACTAGACTACATGTTAAGCTCTAGCTTACCCTAGCATTTTGCCGGAGTGTTACAATATCTCCCCCTTAGGAACATTCGTCCCCGAATGACACTTAAAACATATTAAGGGGGGTTAACGACTCAAGACTAGCAGCCCAACAACAAGCAACATTAACAATGCATAGAACATAAGAGGAACATCACTCCACCTAAAGACATAATCAATGCAATCATAAGGAGGTAGGAACTACATCTACAACCCATTATGCACACAACATTATCTTTTCATATCATCTTAGGAGGAACTACCTTCTCCTTGCAACAAGCTTAACACAATTAATCAATAAAGAGCCATCTAGCCATATCATAAATAGTATAGCACATATGTTCATTAGTTCATCTCATGAAGCCAAATATGCAATCGTTACACTAAAATGCAGCCCCACATGAGGAATACATTAATCATGAAAACTCAGTACATGCTAAACATGAATTCTCACAGAACATGCACACATAAGAAAATCATAAGGAAAACTCATAGTGCAATTATTCCGAAATGCCAACCCAAGAACTAATTACCTTAACTAGGGGTAAGAGTAGAAGGAAAAATATAAGGATAGCGAGACTTCGTATCGGCCTCGGTCTCCCAAGTAGCACCCTCAACTAAGTGATTCCTCCATAATACTTTAACAGAAACTACCTCTTTGTTCCTTAACTTCCTAACTTGCCGATCTAAAATCTCAACCGGAACTTCTTCATAGGAAAGATTTTCATCAACTCCTAAACCCTACAAGGGAATGATGGATACCGGATCACCAATGCACTTCTTGAGCATAGAGACATAGGACACTGGTGAACCGGAGCCAACTCACTGGGTAAGTCCAATTCATATGCAACCTTTCCCACACGTGTCAAGATTTGGTATGGCCCCATATATCGAGGACTAAGTTTCCCCTTCTTGTCAAACCTCATCATACCCTTCATAGGTGAGATTTTTAAGTAGACCCAATCACCAATCTCGAATTCAAGATCCCTTCTCCTATATTTGGCATAGGACTTTTGCCAACTTTGAGCCTTCTTCAACCTCTCTTTAATGAGTCGAACCTTTTCAATGGCTTCATAAACTAGATCGGGACTAATTAGAGCAAACTCACCTACTTCAAACCAATCCATATGAGATCTACACCTCCTACCATAAAGTGCTTCAAACGGAGTCATAGCAATGTTTGAGTGGTAACTATTATTGTAGGCAAATTCAATCAATGGAAGATGATCGTCCCAATTTCATTTGAAATCAATCACACACGCCCTCAACATATCCTATAAGGTCTGAATGGTCCGTTTCGCTTGACCATCCGTCTGAGGGTGGAAAGAGGTACTAGGTTTAACATTGGTTCCAAGCCCTCTTTGGAATGCTTTCCAAAAATGTGAAGTAAACTGAGTACCCCGATCTGATATGATGGACAAGGGAACCCCATGTAATTTCACTATTTCCTCGATGTATAACTTAGCATAGTCTTTTGCCGAGAAGGAAATTTTGACAGGAAGGAAATGGGTTGATTTCGTCATTCTATCAACAATGACCCAAATAGAATCATGTCGCCTTCGAGTACGAGGAAACCCCACAACGAAGTCCATATTCACCTTCTCCCAATTCCAAGTGGGAAGATCTATATCTTGTAACAAACCTCCTAGTTTTTTGTGTTCAGCTTTGACTTACTGACAATTTGGACATTTTGCCACAAATCCCGCAATATCCTTCTTCATGCCATTCCACCAACAGACCTCCCGCAGGTCACGGTACATCTTGGTGGCTCCCGGATGAATAAAATATCGTGAACCATGAGCCTCTTCTAGAATATGATCTCTCAAGCCATCAATATCCAAAACACACAATCTACCTTGGTACCTAAGCACCCCATCTCCCCCTTGGGAGAAAGCCTCAACGGACTTGTTGAGAACCGATTCTTTCAGCTCCATCAAAATAGAATTAAGATGTTGCTTAGACTTCACATCAACCACAACGGATGATTTGGAACTATGGTGAACCATGAATCCACCCTTCGAAGAATCTATCAGTTGGACACCTAAACGGGCCAACCTTTGCACATCGCGAACTAGTTCCTTCTTCTCAACTTCTACATGAGCCACACTGCCCATAGTCATTCGACTTAAGGCGTCGGCAACTACATTTGCTTTGCCAGGGTGGTAAAGGACACTCATATCATAATCCTTTAAAAGTTCCAACCACCTCCTCTGTCGGAGATTCAAATCTCTCTGACTAAACACATATTAGTGACTCTTGTGGTCAGTGAACATGTCAACATGGACCCCATATAAGTAGTGCCTCCAAATTTTCAAGGCAAAAACTACCGCTATTAATTCCAGATCATGGGTTGGGTAATTCTTTTCATGTAGTTTGAGTTGCCTCGAAGCATAGGCAATCACCTTGCCATGTTGCATAAGGACATATCCCAAACCCACTTGGGAAGCATCGCAATAAACTACAAACCCATCAGTATCCTCCGGTAAGGTCAACACCGGAGCGGTGGTTAGTCTATTCTTTAACTCCTAGAAACTCTTCTTACAAGTCTCAGACCACTCAAATTTGGATTTCTTTTGAGTCAAAGTTGTTAACGGTGAAGCAATAGATGAGAAACCTTCAACAAACCTTCTATAATATCCCGCCAAGCCCAAAAAGCTTCATATATCAGTGGGACTTAGAGGTCTAGGCCAATTCTTAACCGCATCGGTCTTCTTAGGATCAACCTCTATACCTCGTCTTGACACTAAATGACCGAGGACAGCAACCGACCTTAGCCAAAACTCGCACTTGCTAAACTTAGCATACAATTGCTGGTCTTTAAGGACTTGCAAAACTATTCTCAAATGCTCCATGTGATCTCCCTCACTCTTAGAATAGATCAAAATATTGTCAATAAAGACGATCACAAATGAATCAAGGTATTGCCTAAACACCCTATTCATAAAATCCATAAAAGCTACTGGAGCATTGGTTAGACCAAAAAACATCACTAAGAATTCAAAGTGACCATACCTAGTTCGGAAAGTTGTTTTAGGAATATCAACATCTCTCACCCTAAGTTGGTGATAGCCCGAACGTAAGTCAATCTTCGAAAAATAACTCTCCCCTTGGAGTTGGTCAAATAAATCATCAATACTAGGGAGCGGGTATTTATTCTTTATAATGACCTTGTTCAACTGGCGATAATCAATGCACATCCTAAGGGACCCATCATTCTTTTTCACAAATAAGACCGGTGCACCCCATGGGGATATGCTTGGTTGAATAAAACCCTTATCTAGCAAATCCTTGAGTTGAGCTTTTAACTCTTTCAATTCAGCCGGGGCCATCCGGTAAGGAGGAATAAATATGGGTTTTGTGTCTGGTATAAGATCAATGTCGAAGTCTATTTCCTGTTCTGGAGGAATATCGGGCAAGTCATTAGGAAAAACCTTAGGAAACTCCCTCACTATAGGGACTGACTCTAAATGAGGAGTCTCGGACTCGACGTCCTTAACCCTTACAATATGGTAGATACAACCCTTAGAAATCATTTTACAAGCCTTTAGACATGAAATAAATCGACCTTTAGGAATTGAATTTCCCCCTTTCCATTCAAAAACGGGCTCATCAGGAAACTGAAACTTCACTATCCGAGTTCTACAATCAATGAAGGCAAAGCAAGCATGCAACCAATCCATCCCTAAGATGACATCAAAGTCTAACATATCTAACTCTACCAAATCAACCCAAGTGACTCTATGAGGTAAAGAAACGGGACAATTTCTATAGACTCTTTTTGCAACAACTGAGTCACCAACCAGGGTGGACACTGAAAAAGGTTTTATTAGAGTTTTGGGGAGTACATCAAATTTCATAGCTACCAAAGGTGTAACAAATGATAAAGTAGCACCAAGGTTTAGCAATGCATAAATATCAATGGAAAATACTTGTAACATACCGACGACAACATCCGGGGATCCCTCTTAATCACTTCGGGACTAGAGAGCATAAAATCGACTCTTCTTCCGCGCATCCGAATTAGAACCACTTGGAGGGATTGATTACCATCTCTTCCCTTGGCCGAACGGGTTGGGCAATCTTTCAGTTGATGCCCACCCTTTCCACATCCATAGCACACACCCATACCGACAAGACATTTACCTTCATGTTTCTTACCACATTTTACCCAAGTAGGCCTTTCAACATAAGAACCACCTCCACTACTACGCTGTGGCTTAGGATTAAACATCATTTCTTTGTTGACATTAGAAGTGTTAGTGGTACCCTGATTAGAAAACCTCTTCTTAAACTTTGGTTTGCCTTGAACCTTAAATTTGCCTTTAGACGAATTGCTATCATCCACTCTTGTCCTCTTCACTTCTCTACCAGCCTGCCTGAGATTTTCCTTCTCAATTTGTTCGGCATGAACCATGAGGTGTGAAATGTTCATGTTTGGAATGAGCATTGTCGAACGACACTCATTTACCACCAAAGCAGATAACCCCATACCATATTTATTCATCTTGGCCCTTGAGTCTGCCACTAAGGTTGAAGCATGCTTAGACAATTGCGTGAACTTAAAGCCATATTCTTTCACACTCATACCTCCTTGGCGAAGGTTGATGAATTCCTGCATCTTCCTCTCCCTCAATTCTAGCGGGAAAAACCTATCGAGGAAAGCCGACTTGAATGCTTCTCAATTAATCAGACCCTCTCTCACAGTCTTCTCCCCTTTCCACTGTTCATACCAAACCTGAGATACGTCCTTCAATTGGTAGGCGGCCAATTCTGCCTTCTCACGATTAGTCACTCACATAGCATTAACCACCTTCAACATTTCATCTAGAAAGCATTGTGGATCCTCATCCACTTTGGAGCCATAAAAGGTAGGGGGATTCATTCTGCACAAATCCATAATCTTGGAAGCGGTTGTGCTAGCATTCAAATTCGGTTGAAGTTTTGCATTTCTAGTGACTTGATCCGTCAAAGCCTGAGTCAGGGTCTGGAGAGTTGTCCTAATATCCACATTAGTCATAGCCCCCACCTCATCAGGCACTTGAGGATTCAGAGGAGTTTGGGGAGGATTCCCCTCATTGACGTTCTCCTCTTGCCCTCTCCTTGCAGTACCTCTCTTTGCATTCATTTCCTATAATCGTAAGAAAAAGATTAGAAAGGAGATCATAGGGCTAACATTTCAAGCACAAATAGAGAGTGATTAAAGAAGGGAAATTTCCTGAACATCCTATAGCCTCTCACTCATAAGTGTGGCGCGCTTCACACTCATGAACGATCCTCTATTATACGTGGTTTCATGAGACATCAATCCTAAATATTATTCTCAAAACCTTATGCTCTAATACCAAGTTTGTCATGACCTGAGGTTACCCCCTAGATGTAACATGGCTTAGTTGACCCCGAAGGGGTCACATACAAGCCCTTAGCATACTTATACACATAATGTCCTAAGAAATAATGCAGAAAAATTAAAACTTTTCTAAATAGAAGTCAAACTGCAAATTTCATAAACAAAGAGTTGTGGAAATACTAGACTTATCTCATTCAAAACCATCTAACATAAGAGTATGGAATTAGGGACTTATCCATTTACATCAATGAAAGTCTTAATATAAGAAAGTACTAGTAAAACTAAGACCGAAATAGAACAGCTGGTCCTCGAACTGGAGGACTTACCAAAACTTAGGGAATAGTCGACCAAAGCTTTACTTTGAAGAAGGAAGTAATAGATCAACGTCTGAGACCTACACTCATAGTATGAAGAAAAGAAGGGGTTAGCACAAATATGTACTAAGTATGGAAACATGCATAAAAACATTTAAATATGTTAAATAGGACATTCTTCTTGGAAATATGCATTTATTAAGTTTAGACAACCAATATACATTACAAACATAGAAGACAAGCTATAGTCACAATACACTCATAACATAGTAATATGAATACCTTAGAAACCTCTAAGAACATTTGTGCAATGTATGGTTAGCATCTCATAATACCAACCTTACTAAGTATTCCTTGAAGCCACATATTCATTACCCTAATCTTCAAGCTTACCATAATCCATAGTCATAAATGAGGAATTATAAAAGCACATGAACTAAACATAAGGAAAGTCATTTATTCATATCTTATCATACCATAAGGAAACCATTCCACAACATCCTATTAAGTTTCCTTATGCAATGTAAAAGTGAAGTCCCATACCCCCACTCTTACCAAGTAAACCCATTAAGAAGTCATAGTATAGTTCCTATCATATTCATTATCTTATTGTCATTAGGGAATATTAGCCATAACCAACATAGACCATGTGAGCTACATGGAATCCAGTGTCATATAACCCCACACCGAAAGAAGGCGTTCTTACTTGCCGAAGGTAGAACTAATTATATTTAGCTTCTAACTGGATCCACTAGCTAAGTCCTATGTTTAGCACATAGTTATGGGAAGGGGAGATTGCTACTAGAAACCCAACCTATTGCATTACGGAGGAGCTTACATCTCATGAGTTTACTATAGATGACCCAACCTATTGCATTAACGGAGGGGCCTTTTCCTTATTATCCATATCCATTCAGTACTAAGCATTATTTCCCAATTATACATAATTAGTATGTATTTGTATCTACATGTGTGAAGGCATACTTTACTCTTCATTCAATACAACTCACTAAATAACTCATAGATTTATTTAAGTGAGAACTACCTTTCACGTTAGAATCATCATTTTAGGGTGAGTAACTTTCACCCCATTATTCATAGTGTTTTCATAAGAACTAGCCCTTCAATCAACACTACAACATCAACATCATCCTAGATAATTTATACATAAACATGTGTAAGGATAGGGGAAATTAGTCTTCCAACAACACCTCAGTTCACACAATAGTCATAGGATTCTCACATTTCAAATGAGGTTATAAGTTCATCAATAAGTATCAACAATCATGAACTATCCTTCACAATTTACCCCTTGCAAGGTCATGAACCAAGTCTCACACTTACATTAGGATATACTAACATCAACATGAACAAGTCAAGGTTTCATAACCAAATTAACATAACCTCAATACATAGTAGAAATCACCTTGCATCGATACCTTCATTGAACTTCATGAAATTGGGGTCATGGGGTAGTTCATGGGTTCATGGGGAGTTTTACTACAAAATCACCATTAAAATGTCAAATCATCCATAATTTACATCAAATAATATAATGAAATCGTTTTTAGGAAGAACCCATGACTTGAATGAAAACCCTAGTTTTTGAAAAATCAAAACCCATTTTCGAAATTGAGTTTTGAGGGCTTCATGGAGGAAAGTATTCCATGAATCAAGGTTCCCATACTTTGTATGATGTTAACCCATGAAATTTGAGTGAAGATCTTGACGCTTGAACCCTAATCTTGACCTTCTCATTTGTTCTTCAATTGAGGAATTTCTTAGAGAGAGAATAGAGAATTTGGCAGGTATTTTGGAGTTATGAGAGTTAAAAGACTTGTTTAATACTGAAAAATACTTTAATATACTTAAAACAACTAAATATAACCGTCCCACACCTTAACTTAATTAATTAGTAAATTACCAAACTATCCTCACCTAGGCAGAGTTCTTGACAGATGTGCAGGCCACGTTCACGACTCCCCCACCTACGGACCGTAGGTGGGACTACGGAGCATGCTATGCTTCCGTCGTTTGGGTCAGAGAGGGGAGGTTCAAGGCCATGGTGAAGAGATTAAGTCTCAACTCACGAGGCCTATCCACGGAGCGTGAGCTGGTCCACAGACCTTGCTGCACGTCCATGGAATGGGGCTGAGATAAGAAATTTTTGGGGGATTTTTGTGGAGGCTAAGGTTGGACTCACGACTCCCATCTACGGGGCGTGAGTCAGTCTACGCCTCGTGGTCTTTGGCTCGTGAAAGAAGCTGCATTTGGTAGCTTTTGGAGCAGCCTCTTGGCTCTCATCAAGGACCCTTGAGGGGTCCTTGTGGTAGCCTTGTCTTGACATATAAGCTCTAGGACCTTGGTACTAGGTTAGGGAACTTATTTTAAGACCCTCACCTTACGTAGTAACTTCATTAGACTACTAGACTATATGTTAAGCTCTAGCTTACCCTAGCATTTTCTCGAAGTGTTACAACTTCTTTAATGTTGTACTTTCCTTTTCTAAAGAGTTTTTGCCGGTTTGTGAGCACTATGTACCAGTTTAACCATGTTCTAGTGTTGAAGATCTTCCTCATCAATTAGCAAGCTTGCTTTGTAGTCTCCGTTATGATTAAATCTTGTCTCTTATGTAGAAATGATGTGGTCATTGAATTCAAAAAAGTGTTTTTAGAAGGATACAACCCCATAGAAGCTTGTTAATAGTTGCCTTGTTCCACACTTGAAAAATCAATCATATTCAAGCCTCCTGCACTTTTGGATTTACATAGTGTATCCCAAACTACCATAACTGTTCTCGATGTTTCGGTGTTGCCTGTCCAAATAAAGGTCCAACAGATAATTGTGGTGAGTTCTATGACCTTCTTAGGTATTAGAAATATTTGTCCCCGATATGTTTGCATTTCAAATAGGATACTCTTGATTAGTTGAATTCTATCACTATATGAGAAGAACTTAGTAGTCCAACATCTAATTCTCGCAATCTCTTAAATTGCTAGTTTCATGTATTGATGTACTGTGATCTTCTTTGGGGATAATGATACTTCAATATATTGAAAAGGTAGATCTCCTACGACGAAAGGGATATCTCTTAATATCTATTCTTTGAATTCATGTGTAGTACCAAGAATGTATAGTGAGTTTTTCTCCAAATTTACCTTTAGTCGTGAAACCTCTGGGAAATGATTAAATGCTTGCAATATTAAATTAATTGATAATCTGTGAGCCCTGAAAAACATATCAGGTCGTTTGTGAAGCATATATGTATCACTCTCAGCTTCCCACATCTATGATGGTACTTGAATGAGGGGTTATGTCTGAACTGCTTGAATGTTCTGTTTAGGTATTCCATTATCAATACAAAGAGGTACGGGGACATGGATTCCCTTGCCTCAATCCTTTCTTAGATTCAAAGCGTGGGGTAGGACCTCTATTAATAAATAAAGAATAACTTATTGTAGACACGTATGTCATGATTGCATTCACAAACCTAGACGGGAGTCCAAATTCCAATAGTACCATCTTTTAGAAGGATCACTCCACCGAATCATAAGTCTTTCTGACGTTTACTTTGATCTGACACCTTGGTGATACTTCTTTTTGTGTAGCCTTTGGCTAGCTCATGTCCCACAATCACATTATCTAGTGTATTCTTACTAGCTATAAAAGCTGACTGAGATGGACTTACCAAGTAATCGATAACCAACTTCAATCTTGAGGTGATTATTATGGCTATTAGTTTATACATCGTGTTGCAACAAACAATTGACATGTACTCTTTGACATAGCTAGGGTTTGACACTTTGGGGATCAGAGTTACAGTAATATAATTAACCTCTNTCACATTATCTAGTGTATTCTTACTAGCTATAAAAGCTGACTGAGATGGACTTACCAAGTAATCGATAACCAACTTCAATCTTGAGGTGATTATTATGGCTATTAGTTTATACATCGCGTTGCAACAAACAATTGACATGTACTCTTTGACATAGCTGGGGTTTGACACTTTGGGGATCAGAGTCACAGTAATATAATTAACCTCTTTTAGCGGTTTTTCTATTTCAAAGAATTGGAGAATCGCTTGAATGATCTCGTCTCCTATCAGCTTCCAGTATTATTTTAAAAACTCTACAACGAACCCATCAATACTTGGAGCTTTTTCATTTGACATCTCATTCAGTGCTTGTAGGATCTCTTCTATGGTTACCTCATTTACCAAAAGTTGTTGTTGGTGTTTATTCAAGTAAGTGTCATCCTTCGTTATATTAAAGTCCAAACATGGCAACTCTTCGGCATTAGTCCCCTATAAGGCTTGAAAGAAACTCACAAATTCCTATTGTATTCGATTTGCATCAGTCAGTCTTTCACCATGTGCCATACAAATGGAGGAGATTTCGTTTCTAGCCTATCTAGCTTTTAGGTAGGCAAAGAAAATCTTTGTATTAGTATTCCCGTATGTAATTCAAGTGGCTTCGGACCTTTGTCTTAGAACCTATTCGTGTAGTGTCAACCACTTCTCTAGTTGCAAGAAAATATTTCTTTCCTCGTGGATCCAGTATGAATTAAACAAATCTTATCGTAAGACTTCTTGAATTCCTTTGATTTTCAGTACTTCCTCTCAAGTTAATTGTGATATACAAATGTGAAGGACATTTAATTTGGATTCAAATACTTATATTGCATTGTTTCTGGTTAAAACGTTTCATATTGATCCTCAATAGGGATGCATTTGATTGTGAAAGTCTTTGTTGAATTTAAAAGAAAAATTTCCAGTAATAGTTTTTTTTTCGAAACATAACAAAGTTTTCTTTCAAAATATAACATATACGATATTGTATGAATGTGCATAGAGTATCAATGTATATAAATTGATATTGTATATTGTATATACGTGCACTTATAATGTCTATATATGTATATTAATGTCATATACACAATACACGACACGCGTATAAGAATTGTGCTTCAATCTAAAAATGTGAATATCAAGGTATATATGCTAAGATGTAAGATATAACTATATTTTGTAATTATTTAAAAATATCACTACAAAATAAACCTATAGAGTATAATAAATTATTATTATTTTTAGTTTAAAAATTCAATCCAATTGGGTCATAGAGCATCATGCCGAATTCTTTTGATATGAAGAGTGATCCCTTGTTTTAATACAATTCATAGGAAATAGTTATATCTTGAATTAACAATTAGCAAAAAAGACAAATAATTTTCACTTATTGATAAGATTCAATTCGTTAGCTTCTAAAAATACTGTTTTTAAAAAAATGAAGTCAAGCACGAGGTTATTTGTGCATAATATTGTTTCTCATATTATTTTGTCATAGGATACAAATTTATGATGCATTTCTTTTACATGTGAAGTTAACTTTCTTTTTGCACAAGTATATGATTGATTTGGAATCAAAATATAGAGTTGAAAAACGATCCTCCACACATGTATATTACATTGTATAGACAGAATTTATCAATAACCACTTAAAGATGGTTCAACTTTTCACTTAGTTTTTTTATGTGCTTATTTGAGGGGAAAATTACACAAATTATTAAGTTAGCAAAACGTGTCAAAATGATATAATTCAGCCTCATTTTTAGGTGTTTAAATAATATAATTCTTAACTAAAATAGCTAAATAAAAAAATGCGTCAACGATAAGTATCTATCTATGAGTTCTTTACTATACATGTATATCACATAACTATTTTCATGGATATACATGACACAACTATATGTCAACTACATTTTATAAATAAATATATACCTTATATGTTACCATTTTTCTACCGTTCCTCCCCTCTGTTGTACACACGTTGCAACAGGGCGAATCCTCAATTCCTTCACAGAGTTTAAGTTCACCATCCACTAAACCATTCGTGCTATCCTCCAATTCCAGAACCATATCTTCAGATGTAAGGTCTTCAACCTCATTACATCTCCTCGCATGAATCACAAGCTAAACAATCCCCACCATCCGCTTTCTCCCCACAACATTGGCAAGCACATCTTTTATTTACACCATAGGTCTCTGCTTGTTCCATTTTAGCAACTAACTGTCAACATCAAAAAGAAAAGAAAACATAGTAAACTTGAATTTTAATACTTAAATATATCTGCAGTTTCAAGTTGTAGAAAGAAATAAAATACAATGCCAAGGCAATCCCTCAGATTTTTTACTTTGTGGGTTTCATAGAGTAGATATCAAGTTGCAACACTGAGTCCAGCCAAAAGCAAGAATTTTTTGACTTTATACTTTCATATTTAAACTAAGAGATAATTCCAATGATGTGGTCCTCAAGGTTTGAAAGCAAAATAAGTATACGACAAGCTTTTTATTTAAAATGGTGGTGTTCAAGCCAGTTGCACACACCTCGACTATTCCATTAGGTACTACCTTAAGCTAGCACAGGTACACTCAGCACCGATGCTTAAACGCATGAAAAGAAATCACCTAACGTAATTTTGGTGCTGCTGGAATTTGAACTTTCTAGGAGCTTGGTAACATTATTTGCCTGAGTGGTTCCCCAAGAAATCTGGAATAACTGCAAGTACTTGGTTGGTGACATGCACTTGCCAGTTGCCACAACCAAATTTCCAGAGAACAACCAAAATGACCAATAGTCTACCACTAAAACAGAAACACAAAAGCATGACGGAAAAGAAGACTTGCCTCCACTTTTGCATCTTCAGCGTTTACATGCACTGAACCACTCAACTAAAGCGGTAACAGGTTAAAATCATAGTAAATTTTACCAGCATTTGTGTGCAAAAGACGGAAGCAGCTCAATGAACCAAGTGTTAGTAAGAAACCACATACCTGAGCTCGGAAACAACCCTTTGATATTTCTGAAAGACTGTAACAAACTCAATTTTCAACACAAACACTGATATATATATTGTTATTACGGAATACAAGTTACAACGTATAATACCCACAACAAAGTAACAACACACTAATTATAGATAGATAACATAGAAGAGGGTAACTAGAAGGGGATGAGATTCTAGACCATAGAAAGGAGATGAGAGGATCAGAAAGCCAAAGCTTCACATAATTTGCATAAACCTATTTTGTTCTCCCAAGTCTCTATTTATCAACCCGGATCCCACACATAGCCTTTTAATTCGGCTTTGGGCTGCTTTGTCAATACTGGTCTAGGCCCATTCATAACAAAGACTCCTTGAAACAGAAATCATTTCACTACCAACTTCATTAAGCTTAGTCCACATCTGCAAATAATTCAGGATGAAGATACATGAATTAGAACTATCTCCGGCACACAAAATAGGACAATCCATGCAAATTCAAGTCCCACGTTAGTCGTTCAAACCATCCATTGTGTAATTATATTACAACTATTAAAAAATGCTTCATCATCAATGTGTTGCTTCAGATAAAGGTAGAACCATAGACAATGGAACAATCTTCCTACACGTATCATTCAAAGAATGAGAGTTATTTACATGTGTACAAGCAAGTCTAAGGAAACAAAATCAGAAGCAAATTTATCTAAGGAAACAAAATCAGAAGCAAATCTATCTACGGAAACAAAATCAGAAAATCCCTCAATATATTCTATTCATGATTATGCCCAGTTTTGTAAACAACGGGACATGGTCCCATGAACTAGCTCAAAAGCTGACTCAACTCGTTTATTAACCCTTTAACCTAATGAGATGCGATGGTGTTTTGCAAATTGACATGACTTACAATCCAATGAAGAAATATTTTGAAACAGAGAACAAAGTTTCTTCAACATAGGTAAAGAAGGATGACTCAATCGACAATGTGCTTCAAATGGAGACACAACACTAGAGCAGGCAACGGATCGAGATTCACACTCACCAAGGATGTAGAGATCATCGGATACATGTCCTTTTTCAATGACCTGATTCGTTGTAAGATCACAAAACAGACAATGACCGGGAAAGAAAGAGATATAGCACTTAAGGTTTCTTGTAAGGCAAATTTTGGTAGATCTAATCTATGTTACGCGGACTCTTCATATTTGCAGGCAAACCCGTCTCGACGCGACACTGTGCGGGTGCGTGGTGCATGTCAAATTCGGTCAATCCGATCCGGACACTTTGACCGAAGCCGAGAAAAGATTTGGGGAAGAAAAAATCAGTTTCCGGCGACGTAAAGAGGACAAAGCTTGAAAAAGTACAGAGAATAGAAGAAAGAAGAGAAAATCAGCTTCCGGCTCCGGCGACGCGACGTAAAGAAGACAAAGTTGAAAAAGTAAAGGGAAGAGAAGAAAGAAAAGTTTTTTCTTCAAAAAGTAAAGGAAATAGAGAATCTTTTTTTTTTTTAATCTTTCTTGAAAATATATGTACACAATACATATACCCTTAAAAAAAGGAAAGATCAAAAAGTCTTCAAGTAAAGTAGTGTCAGAAAAAAAAACATCCCATCAACCATCAACTATAAAGTTTTTTCAGTTGGAAATAGAGAAAATGGCCAAATGACCCCCCAATCTATAACCTGATTTCCAGTTACACACTTATACTTTACGGGGGTCCTATTACCCCCCTGAGCTATTTTAAAGTGGAATTATTTCCTCCCTGAAATGGCATTACCAGGCATCTGTCTTGTGGTGAAATACATGCACTTGACTCATGTATTTCATCATTTAATGAATTATTTTTTTTTAAAAAAGTCTCCTCCTTCCTCTTTCTTTCTTCCCCAATCATTTCTTCAACCCTAACTATACTAAACACCATTTTTTACCTCAGTAAAATTATATATCTCTAACATTTTATAAACACGAAAATTCAACTCACCTTTTCATCTACTCTGAATCTCTAAAGTCTAGAAGATAGCGATCCTAATTAATCAAATCTTTCATCCAACTAATTCAACAATTTTCCACATTTTTTTCCATTTCGTTCGATTTTCTTCCTTGACAATTTCAGATACACATTAAATGGGTCATGAACATTCGAGATCAAATTCATCCCTTGAAGATTCCGCCGACAATTCAAAATAATCGCTGATGAGAAGACCAATTTGTAACACCAATTTGAGAAACCTCTCTCTCTTCCCCATTCTTTATTATTTCTCCCTCTAAAATTTTCATGATTAATTTATAATTTGAGTTTTTGATTTTGATTCTTCATGGATTTTAGGAGAACATGTAGGATCCTTCTTTCAAAATGTAGAAGAAATTGTTTTGTTTTAGTTTCTTTTATTAAGTTTGAAAATATTTTTTAAATATACAATTACTTCACTTTGATTTTGTTACCCTTGAATCCATCACTTTAAAATAAAATTAATTAATGGGTATGTTTTTTTAAAAAAATAAATTTAATTTGTTAGATATGTTCTAAATAAGTTTATTGAAAAATTATTTATTCATTAAATGCATTGTTGTTGATAATTTTTATTTCAAACATCCATTGATAAAGCTTCAACAATGATAATGATGAAAAATGTTATATAGATAAATATGAAGAAAGAGAAAGAAAATTAGAAAAAAACGAAAATTAAAAAAAATAAATAGGCAACTCACTCTCTCAAAGAGAGTGAAATACACTCTCCATGCCAACTAAACACTTAAGGGTTATTTATTCCATTTTAAAGTAATTCAGGGGGGTAATAGAACTCCCGTGGAGAATAAGTGTGTAGTTAAAAATCTGATAATAGGTTGGGAGGTCATTTGACCATTTTCGACACTGGTGCGGGTGCGGGGTGCGTGTCGGATTCGGTCAATCCGATCCGGACACTTTGACCGAAGCCGAAAAAAGATTTGGGGAAGAAAAAATCAGTTTTCGGCGACGTAAAGAGGACAAAGCTTGAAAAAGTACAGAGAATAGAAGAAAGAAGAGAAAATCAGTTTCCGGCTCCGGCGACGCGACGTAAAGAAGACAAAGTTGAAAAAGTAAAGAGAAGAGAAGAAAGAAGAGTTTTTTCTTCAAAAAGTAAAGGAAATAGAGAATCTTTTTTTTTAATCTTTCTTGAAAATATATGTACACAATACATATACCCTTGAAAAAAGGAAAGATCAAAAAGTCTTCAAGTAAAGTAGTGTCAGAAAAAGAAACATCCCATCAGCCATCAACTATAAAGTTTTTTCAGTTGGAAATATATATATATATATATATATATATATAGAGAGAGAGAGAGAGAGAGAGAGAGAGAGAGAGAGAGA
>NW_026021534.1:368945-386483 GCF_019186545.1 Solanum stenotomum | reverse complement strand
TATATAAAGAGAAAATGAAATGAAGAAATATTACAATTTACATGTATAAAGAAAATAGGAAAAGAGACGTTAGAAAAGGAGAGAAGGGAACAATATTTTGAAAGATAAATATTTTGTCCATATAAATAGGACGAGTTGGATTGAAAAATGGGATCTAACAATATTATAGAGATTTTTATTAGAAAGGTGCTTTATGTGTAAATATTTACTTGCATGAATTAATTACTGATTAATATTACTATTATTATGTAAATATTTTTAAATACATGCTAATAATTTACATAAATTTGAATCGAATTCTAATTTGGATTAATTTTTTATTTAATTTGGATTAATATTATATTGATTGATTTCTTGTTTTGGTTTCGGATTCTAGAAGAAAGAAGAGAGAAACCGAAAAAAACCAAATTATATATATATAAAATTGCAAATATAACTTTGTGTATGTTTCTAATTATTGACATAACCAAATAATCGAACCAAAAAATTTCAAATCGAAAAGAGAAAAATCAAACCAAACCAAATCAAGTTTCACACACAATATCATATCCGGATCAAGGATCATGTCTCTCTAGATCACTTAATTCTTCCTATCAATACAAGCACTTTAAGGATCTCGTCTTACTAGATCTTTTGATTCTTTCTATCATTACAAGCTTCAAACTATCGAAATACTAGAAATACCAATATTTCGGTGCTGTTTGTTTTAAACAGGGTTGCGGAATATATGAATATTATATGCAAATTTAAGCAGTAAATATTCTATAATTTTTTAAAATAGATAAAGCATTTTGATATTCAAAATACTCTTGAGCTCTATATGCTTTCATTTCTCTTATAGAGAATACTAAAGTTTCATATGGATGACTAGCATGTTCATATACTAATTCCATTTCTTTGATTGCTTTATTCATGTGAAATAAAACTCTTTTATGCTTCCATGCTCTTTTTCTTATGCTATGCAAAGACTGCTGAATATTTTTCATTATGCAATTAGCATGATGTGAAATTATATGCAAATAGCATGTAATGTCAATATTATTTTGATTCCCTATAGGTACTAAGTATTTTCCTTTATGACTAAGTAAAGTATATGCACGTAGTATTTATGTAAAATTTACAATATGAATAAAAGTTTGTGTGTATACCTTCCTTCTCTTTCCTCGATGAATAGTCCTATCACCTCCTCAGAAGTTCTCCCTTCAGGCCATGAACAGTTTTTCACCCTAACGACCTCAGTCTTTGGTTACTTCAACACTGTTCCTCCTTAAGGCTGAAGATCGCAACCATCACTTAAGACTATTTATAGAATTATAAGAAGAGAGGTATAAAAACCAACTGTTTATTTCATATTATAATTTTTACAAACATACTAACACACTCATACTATACTTACAACATAATAAGAAAAATACTTTTCCCTGGCGGGAGAAGTACTACTCACTCACTCTTCATACTCGAAGGTACCTAACATTTTTCTAAGATGGATGTTCTCTCAGAAAACTTAGTCTGCCTTTCCCTATGAAGTTCCTCTCCTTTTATAGATATCAAGGAGGGACTTATTACAAAAGAAATTTAATTTAGGGACTTTCCTAAATTCTTCTATATTTATCTTCTGGTCCTTGCTTTTGTTGATTGCTTCGTGACTGAAGATTCCTTGAGATAAGATAATGGACGCTCCATTGTCTTCTTCTGATAATTGGCCGACATGATGTGACCCTTCTTTTGTCTTTGAGGAAAAGAAAAGGATTCCTTTTCTTTAATGCTTCATGATGTAAGTGCTTACGTCATCCTTTTTGTCTTCATCCTTTGTGCTACATCAAGCATGGTCATGATCTAGCATTTTGCATGCTAGTTTCCATGTTTCTTCGGTGGCTCCAAGCCTGTGAAGTTCTATGTCCAGTATTCTCTCCTTGAGTTCTTTGGACTTAGTTTTACCTTTAGTAATCAAGACCCAATCACTGTCTTGATCGAGGACTCTACAATCTTCTTTATAGAATCTTGTAAGAATAGCGTATAAGGCTTATATCCCTAATGCTCTTCTCGTTTGGATCCATTTTTTATTAAGGTGTGGAAGTTTTTTATCAACTCCTGTGGCCTTAACATTAAATTCTTTAATTTTCTCAACTGAAATATAATTGAGAGTAGGATAGTATGCTTGCAAATCCTGACATTCCATAGATATGCTGTAGAATCTGCAGTAAACTCCATTGCCTTGAGCAAAGTTTTTAATTGACTCGAACAATTTTGATGGAAGTTGGGATAATTTCTTTAGATCTGGTCTTGTGTACACTCGATCTAAATACCTAAACTCAAATAGTTGAGCTGTAAAGCTCGGTATTCCGTTAGGAAAAATTGATATTCTAGGAAACAAACTTGTTGTCCCTAAAACACCGTATGTTTCTCCACTTTCTTCTGGAAGATTATAGATATATCTTGTAAATGCAAGATATTCTTCTTCCTTTGGATGTTGCTTTCCAACCTGAAAAGAAGAAAAAACTTTTGTTCCTGATGGAACTTGGTTAGTTTTACTCTCTGGTTTCCCAGATGTAATTTTTTTAGCTTTCGCTGATGATGAGCCTGTGGCTTCATTTGCTAGGCTTTTTTCTTTATCTTGCGATTCAGAAATTGGCATATCCTTGCTTACCATCGAGATGTTTTTGGCACTAGGTGCTAGTGGGAAATCTCCTGCCACTTTGTTGGGATTAATATTCCCTTTCAGATTTGAATTCTGTTTTGGACGTGTGTCCAAGTGTTCACATAAGAGTAAAAATTCTCTCATGTTTTCAGCTTGATCGGTATTTAGCTGATTTATTTCAGATTGTAACATCCGGGATTGTTCAGACAACTTAGATAGCTCGTCTCTTATTTTGAAAAGCCTTTGGCTTTTTTCATCAATGGACTCATCCACTTTCTTCATTCCTTCATATATCCTGTTCACCAGGATTTTTGTCTGATTGTCCATATTGGACGTTTCTGGAAATGAAGTCTGCAAGAAAATTATCATTTCCTTTAATGTATTCTATTGAAAATGAATAGAAAGATAATAACACCTGCCACCTGTGCAATCTTCTGTATTGCGGTTCGAACGGTAGTTTATTAAATATTAGCCCTGAAACTTGAGTATTATCAGTTCTAATAACAAATTGTTTTGGTAAAAGAAATGCAGAGAATTTTCTGATTCCTCTAACAATTGCTAATAATTCCTTTTCATTAGTGGAATATCTTGTTTCTGCATCATTAAAAGTACCACTTGTGTACCTGCAAATTTCATTTAAATCGGTTTGCAATAATGCTCCCCAATGATAATCAGATGCATCAGTTTGTAAAACTAGATTATCTCTTACTTCTGGCAATCTAAGTTTTGGTAACTTTGCACATTCTTCTTTTAGACTTTTAATACATTGCGTGTGTTCTTCTGTCCATCCAAGTCTATTGGATTTTCTGATTAATTTTTGTAGAATATTCCATTTTTTTGCTAAGTCCGGAATAAATTCTCCTGCGTAATTTAAACAACCCAGAAATTTTTGAATTTCTTGTTTTGTTGTTAATTTATCAGGAAACTCTATTATCTTTTTAGAGATATGTGATTGGAGTTCAATTCCTTTTTTTGAAATAATCATTCCTAAGAATTCTATTTCATTTTTATTGATGTCAGCCTTTTTCTGGCTTAACACAATCCCATTTTTAAAACAAATTTCTGAAAATTCTTTCAGATGTTTTAAATGTTCTTCATATGTTTTTGAACATATTAGAATATCATCTATATAGACAATTAAAAATTCTTTATCTGAAAAGATTTTGTCCATCTTCCTTTGGAATATTTGTGGTGCATTTTTTAGCCCAAAAGGCATGACTAACCACTCATAATGTTCGTTTGGAGTACTGAAGGCAGTCAACTGAATTGAGTTTTCTGCTAATTTTATCTGCCAAAATCCACTTTTATAGTCGAATTTTGAAAAATATGTTTTTCCTTTTGCAAGGTTTATCAGGTTATTTTTATTTGGGATAAAATTCCATCAAGTAAACAATTTTTATTAAGCTCTTTATAATTTATTACCATACGAGCTTTTCCTCTTTTTATTTCAACATGGTTTCTTACCATAAATGCTGGGCTACTATAAGGACTTTTACTCATTCTTATTAATTTCAAGTTGAGTAATTCTTTAATTTGAATTTTAAATTCAATTTTATCATCTTCATTATATAGCATCGGTTTAACCCTGATGATTATACTGGGATCTTTTAGAGTTAAAATTGCTCTTTCATGATTTTGTTCCCATTTTTCTAATGGATTTTCTCCATAAGATTTTTGTAAGTTTTCTTTAATTTTTTCTAAATTAAGACACAAGTTATCTTTCTTAGATTTTCTAAGTACTTTCTTTTGAAAATTCCATTATCTTTTTCAAGATTGTAAGGATTTTGTTTCCTTGGAATTTTTATAAAGTGTTCACAAGGGGTTTTTAGGCTTACCATATATAAAGATTGATGATAATCCTAGAATTGTTGTATAAAATCATTTCCTAGTAATAAATCTGTTTCCAGTTTATCATAGGCAAATAATTTATTTATAGAAACAATTTTTGATCCTAAAATTATTTCTACCTTTTCTTTATATTTTATAAGTTTTTGTTTATCTCTTGTGATTCCAATCATAGAGATATTGCTTTTGTTTATGTCCCAATCTTTTATTAAAAAAGATTTTGCTAGACTTGCTTCCGATCCATTGTCTATTTGACAACATGTTGTTAATTTTGTATCATAGAATGTTATTTCTATGAAAACAGATACTTTGAAAATTATTTCCTTTGGCATTTATATTTTTGGTATGAAACAAGTTTCACCTTTATATAGCATTTCTATTCCATTTTTCCCAATGCTATAATCTTCTAATTTATTTAGGAATAAATTTCCTAATATTAATTCTTGATCACTTTCGTGATTAGTAATATAACAAGGAACTGTTATTCTTATGTTGTCTAGTTGTATTGGTAAATCTACCATGTTTTTACAACTAAAGTTATTACCTTCAAAGGTTTGGTAGGTATAATGCTCACCTATGTAGACAGGTATTCCATCTATTAGGAACCCTTTCACATGATTAGCTGTTGCTCCTGTTTGTATCAAGATTTCTTGATATTTCCATTCTGTTCCGTTGAAAATTCTTCCTTTTATTTTTGTTGTATTTGGAGTTTTAATTTTTACAGAATATCTATTAGATATACTTTTTCTAATTGAATTTCTTCCGTATTCTATCGAAAGTCTAGGGTTACTAGTACTTCCTATTTCTTGTGTTTTTCCAAATCGAATTTCATATTCATTTGGAATTTGTGCTTGTTGAATTTCTGCTTCAACTATTCTTGCAATTCCTGCACATTCTTGATCTATTTCGATCATTCCTTTATTTTTATACACCTTACCATAGTTTGAATTTGTAACTGTGTATAATGCTTGGTAATATATACTCATTATAAGATTACCTGGTTTAAATAGATCATTTCTTTTGATCTGAAAATGTAAACTCAATGCGTCATTAAAATCAGCATCTTTAAGTGATATACAATACTTTGGATAGTATGTGAATAGGAGTTTTGTATAGGCTAGGTTTCCCTCTACTATACCAAGGTTTCCTTCGCTTGCATTTATGAATCTTTCATCTGATAGGTTTATTACTATCGGACAATTGATTCCTTCTTTAAAAGTCGATTTGACTAGTATTTGGATTCCTCCTAAATGAACATAATTCATTTTCTTTCTTTTTCTTTCAAGAATTTTCCTAAGAATTTGATCTATCATCGGTTTTGTTAACAGGTTTAGTTTATGTTTTCCTGTTGTTTGGGTAATTTCTATTACCTTTTCTATCTCCTGATATTAATGATAAGAGATTTTATCTCTTGCAAACATTCTTTGCATTCTGCTTAGTAGATTATCTTCTACCTTAAGATTTAGTTTTAATCCTTGGATTCTTTTAAATGTTTCTCCATCAAAGGTTGCTTTTAAGGCGTAATCTCGATGATCTTCTTCTGTTTCTAAGATTTGAACAAAATCATCTCTTTGTATTTCTTTATTCATTTTTAGTCAGATTCTTTTGAACTACTTGAGTATTCTTCATAGATTTCATCAAAGAAATCATCACTTTCTATAGATTTTATTTATTCTAGGTCTGAATCAATTTCTATTCTATCTATCTTCGAGATTTTTACTCTCTTTTTGTTACACTTGTAATTTTTGTGACCTTCCTCACCACAGTTGTAGCATTTGCATTTATCTGTTGGTTTGGTTTTCGAAAAATCTCTTTTCTTTTTATAATACCTTTTTCTTGGTATGTATTTTTGTTTAGAAAATTTTTTCTTTTTTATTAACCCTTTCTTGAGTGCTTTTCTTTCCTTGTATGGTCTATCATCACATCCCCATTGAGTAGATGCATTGGTATCCTTACAATATAGTTGCGTATTTATTCTTTTAGCTTTTCTTTGGATGTTATGAGACATACAAAGTTGACCAAGTCTATTTCTTAGGAAACTTATTCTATTTCCTAGAGTATCTCCTTTTTTATTTTTTTTTTCGTATTCTTCTCTGAAGTATTTTGACCAAAAACCTGGTAGTTTTTGATAGTATTTTTCTAGATAAGGAATCATTTCCTTACTACTATCAAAGATTTTTTAGTAATATTCTTCGAATTCACAAGTGTATTCTTGAATATAACTCATTTTACAAATTTGTAATTTTTCCAATTGCTCTTTAGCAATAATTCTAATTTTTTCTTTATTTTCTTTTATATTTCCTTGTGCACCAAAGAATTCGTTTGCAATGTATTGCTTTAGCCTTGTTATACCTTCTTGTACAGAATCCTTCAATCCTTCTAAGCTATCATTTTTTATTATATTTTCTGCATCTTCTGTTAATCCAGAAAACCAGTCATTTACTTTTCCTATGAAAGTATTTATCATGATTATATATTTTTCTTCATCTGTATAACTTCCTTTTCCTAATAGGAAGTATAGGAGCATATTTTGAGACCATAGATCTAGGCTATCTTCTGGATCTCTTTTACATTTTAGATCTAAGAATCGTGTTCCAATATCTCCTGTTGGAAGCCTGTTTGGCATAAATCTTGATTTATCACTATTGTGAAAATGTTTTGAAAAGTCATTACTCTTTTTTGCTTTATTTGCAAAATTTTTATCATCATATTCTGGCTCTTGCCATTCTTGTTTCATTGAAGTTGATGCTTCAAATTTTCCTTGGGGTCCTCCTGTTTCCCCTTTATTCATGAATACTTTTAATTCTTCCGAAAGACTTAGATCTTCCATTGAATAAACCAGTTCATCTAGTTCATTCATCTTTTTGAGTTTCTTTTTCTTCAGAATTACTCTCTTCAGAATTACATTCTAGATCTTTCTCTAGATTATATAAATCTTTCTCTTTCATTTTCTGTTTTTCAAGAAATTTATGGATTAATATTTCATCCATACTTCCTTTTTGATAAGTGCTTCCACTTGCTTCTTTTTTTGATAATAATTCTTTAATATATTTTTGACTAACTCTTTTGTCAAAATTTTCTGTTTTTTCTATTATCTTAGTAATTCTTCCTGGAAGATTTTCTTTAATATATTTGATTTCTATTTCTATCATTTTTAACCGTAAGGTTAATTGTTTTTGACTTTCTATTAAGTCTTTTAAAAGTTTAGTAATTTCTTTTGAACTCATTTTTATTCTGAAAAGTAATAATCAGATGTATCAAAGAAATTATAATTTATAATATTATATCTTTCTTCATCTCTTTTATTTTTCATAGTTATTATTTTAACTATTTTTCTTTTTAGATTTTCATCTAAATTTTTTAGTACTTGTAAAATTGTTACAAGACTATCTCTATCTATATACCAGATGGGTTTTACAGATCTAAAATCTGTGTCCATAATTTATTAATCACTTGAAGATATATATATATATATATTTTCACGCACAATATCATATCCAGATCAAGGATCATGTCTCACTAGATCACTTAATTCCTCCTATCAATACAAGCGATTTAAGGATCTTGTCTTACTAAATCTTTTGATTCTTTCAATCAATACAAACTTCGAACTATCAAAATAGTAGGAAAAAATATATATACAGTTTCACGCACAATATCATATCCAGATCAAGGATCATGTCTCGCTAGATCACTTAATTCTTCATATCAATGCAAGCGCTTTAAGGATCCCGTCTTACTAGATCTTTTGATTCTTTCTATTATTATAAGCTTCGAACTATCGAAATACTAGAAATATACATATATCATATCCAAATCAAGGATCATGTCTCGCTAGATAAAAACATTCTATCCAAACGATCTCATATAAATTAAAATTAGATAAAATAATTTTATTTCTATTAGAACTATAAAAACAATTCAAATTAAAATAGTAAAAATATATGTACACAATACATACACCCCTCTTGAAAAAAAGAAAAGCTCAAAAAGTCTTCCAAGTAGAGTAACATCAAAAAGATGACATCCCATCAACCATCAACTAGTCCAAAAATCTTTCCATTGTCACCAACTTTTCCCTCCTAAAACCAAAAATCTTTTCATTTTCCAGTAGAGTAGTTTCTTCTTTGTTTTTTCATTCAAGTTCACTGTAAACCAAAAAAAAATTCATCTTCCTTTGTTTAACAAGATGGCATCAAGTAGTCAGAAAGGAAAATATTTTATGAGACCTACAAAAGTGTAGGAGTAGATTTTGATGATAAACCTCTATGGAATCATGTGAAAGTTATTTCGATTGCTCCAAATGGGGGTGGGAATAGAACATGGTCTTGTAACTATTGCAATAAAATAATTACAGGATCATATAATAGGGTGAAAGCACATCTTTTGAGATTATCGGGTCATGGTGTTCAAATATGTAAAGAAAGTAGTGGTGATATATATGCGACTTTGAAGATGGAGCATGAACAAGCCGAAAGAAAAAGTACCGTTGTTCAAGTTGATGCAAGAAACAAAGCTGATTATATATCACTTTTGGAGGGGACTGATTTAATGCAACAAAAAAAGAGAAAGAGTTCAAGTAGTGGAGCTACAGGAAAATCATTCGGCATCTATGAGAGAAATACGGCCGACAAATTAGCCGCTAGGATGTTCTACGCATCAGGTTTATCGTTCAACTTTGCAAACTCTCCTTATTTTAAAAAATATTCTAAGATTCTAGCCGAAAATTTCATTCCCGGTTATATTCCCCCATCATATAATAGATTGAAGACAACTCTTTTAGCTTAAGAAAAAACACATATTGATAGAAAGTTGCAACCAATTAAAGGTACATGGAAAAAGAAAGGATTGTTGATTTGTTCGGATGGATGGTCCGATACTAAAAGACGACCTTTGATCAATATAATGGCATCATCTAGTGGAGGTCCAATGTTTTTAAATTCAATCAATTCTAGTGGAATCGTAAAAGATGGTGAATATATTGCTAACTTATTTATTGAAGCAATATAAAATGTAGGTTCAAACAATGTTGTTCAAGTTATTACGGATAATGCAAGTAATATGAAACTTGCCGGTACTATTGTGGAGAAAAAATATCCTCATATGTTTTGGACTCCTTGTGTTTTTTCATTGTTTGAATCTAGCTTTGAAAAGTATGTGCCAACCTTCGGAAAAATAACCTCAGTTTACTAATTGTAAATGGATTTTAGAGTTACTTAGTGAAGTGAGTAATTTGAAGAACTTTGTTGTGAACCATGACTTGGCATATGCACCTTTTCAAAAATATTCGGATTTGTGTTTGTTGAAGGTTGGTGAAACAAGATTTGCCTCACACATCATTATGACCACCCGAATTTGCAAAGTGAAATCTTCTTTGGAGAAAATGGTCATGGATGATGAATGGTAGAATTATAAGGGGGATAAGGGAATTGAAGCCAAAACACGTGAAATAAAATCCCTTATAATGAATGATGAAAAATGGGATAGTATTGATTATTTCTTGAAATTTACGGAACCAATTGTTGATATGCTAAGAAGTGCCGATATTGATGGTCCAAAATTACATCTCATCTATGATATGTGGGACTCAATGATTGAGAAGGTCAAGAAAGTCATCTTTGAGCATGAGGGGAAAGATCTCATTTCCGGTCAATCAAATTTTTTTGATACTATTCATGATATTCTTGTGGCTAGGTGGAACAAAAGTAACACACCTCTACATTGTATGGCACATTCTTTGGTTCCCAAATATTATCATGAATCATGGCTTCAAGGAGAGAATGGAATTCGAAAGCTAGCTCCTAATGAAGATAGTGAAATTTCATTGAATAGAGTCAAGTGCTTTCAAAGGTACTTTAAAGATTCTAATGAAATGAAACAAGTCTCATTGGAGTATGGATCCTTTTGTAGCGGAAGTGGCTATTTTAGTGAGCCTCACGTGATTGAGGCTATGATGTATGAAGATTCTCTTTCTTGGTGGGCAAATCATGGGGTCTCGGCTCCACTTTTGCAACAATTAGCTTACAAGTTGCTTACTCAACCGGCTTCTTCCTCTTGTTGTGAAAGAAATTGGAGTACATATTCTTTGATTCACAATATCAAGAGAAATAAGTTAGCAACTTCAAGAGCCGAAGATTTAGTGTTTGTACATTATAATCTCCGGTTGTTGTCTCGCAAGAAAGAGAAATATATAAATGGGCCAAGCAAATATTGGGATGTTGGTATGTCTATATTTTCTTCAATTATTTAGTTTAAATGATGTTTTTTTTTCTTTTTATATAAAATCTTCTAATATATTTATTCTTTCTAATTTATTTTAGGTGGAGATCGATTTGATATTGATGAGACAACTAATGATCTAACCGAGCTTTCAATAGATGAACCTCAAATTGAAGGTGTGATATTTGAGGAAGAGTTTGAAGATTTGGAAGAAGTTGAAGAAGATGTGGAAGAGATAGCTAACTTAATTAAATAACTTGATAATTGACAATATTTTGTTGTTATGTTAATTTTAAGTTATGGATTAAGTTGAGACAATCTCTGATTTTTGTTAAATAGTATGTTTTACACTTTTACTTGGTGTATTGAATATTGATTAGTAATTATGAATATCTAAATTGTGGATAATTATCTTGTGTATATCTTAAATTTTAATAGTTGCAGTATTTTCACTTTCACTTTGTTTCAAGAGACGAGTCACTATCCATGTTCTAAGGTTAGTTCTTCTTTTCAATTTCTATTGATTTATTTAGTTATATTTATTCTATTGTAATTTGTAAATGCTTTTAATGTTTAGTTTCTATTTTGTTGCGTCTTTGTAGGAAGAATGGAAGAGTATTCTCATCTTGAAGAATGGAAGATTGAATTCTACAAAATACATGTAACTTTATCATAACATATATTTCAAATTTAGAATATCTTCATAACTATATTTTTATAATATTGAAAAATTTTAGCCGTATCCCCGCACCCACGAATCTTAAAATTTGGATTTTACCGAATTCGACTCTCAAATTCGCATCCGTCTTGGATGCCCGCACCCGAGTCCGAGCAACTTAGGATCTAATACAGATAACGGGGTAATACATGAGGTTGGTTTAACAGTCCCTGCTCCGAGACTATTACAAGTTGATCCATCATCTACAATAGTAACCGGAGAGGAATCTTTGTGTGATTGAAAGCTAGAAAAAATGTTAGGATTATCCGTCATGTGATTTGTGGTACCTGAATCAATTACCCTTTTATTTGAAGAGGTGATAAGACATGTTTTATTTGACTCAGCAAAGAAGTTAATTGAAGCAGATTGCTTCTCTGATTTATGATATTGAAAGAATTTAGCAAACTCATCACCTGAAACCCGAATAATTTTCTCAGATGATGAACTAGAACTAGACTTTTTTTAACTAATGTTAGTCCAAAAGGATTTAAAAATAGATTATAGATGACTACAGGTAACAAGGACTTGTTACCTGGAACCAAATTAACAAGACCTATGAATAAGTTATCTACCAACAAAGATGTCCTTCACAGGCCAAGAAGGACAATGGTGAGACCTAAATCCAGACTAAAAATAGGCTTGAACAGGCCTAAAAAAAACTTAAAACTTCACACAAGTCCTTGAAATAAAAAGTGTGAAAACAGAATTCTTGAATCTAGACCATACCACCGGAAAGGGTCAAATAGAATTTTAATTTGAGATCCACAAATACCCAAACCCAACAAATACCAAAACCCAATGCTCTAAATTAATGGTGGTTGGAAAAGAGATCAAAAAAGATTTTTTAAAGAGCTAAAGTCAAAAATAGGAAATGAAGAACACACCTTCCAAGCAGAGTTTTAGTGCCAGAAGATTACGAATGCCAAAACGATACTAGAGCAGTAAGCCAAAATCAGTTCTGCCAGACCAAAGAATGGTGTGTGAAAGACAAACCAAAGAGCTGAGACCTCCTCTCAGGCTATCAGAAAGGTGTGGAATTTCTAATCAATGATTCTGAGCCCTAGAAGCTCTGATACCATGTAAAATATAGATACAAATGGAAAAAACTTCCTACACATATCATTCCAATATGATAATGTGTCTATGATTGTGCTATGTACACAATATGATATTGTGTCTATGTACATACAGTAACAAAGATAAAAAAAGGAAGTAGCATGGCGTATTTTGTAGTGTCTTACAAAATCTGTAAAGACTTGCAAACGTCATAGCTCAAGATATACCAGTACAGAAAAACTATAAATCCATTAAACAACATTACCTAAAATTAAGCATAGTCCTATATAAGTCGCACCAAAAATTTCATCCACTAACATCTAAAATCTAAATTGACATATGTAGCTCCATTCATTGTACAATTTGTTGATTTATATTTATATTTAATAATCTATCTATATATAATAGGAGAGGCAAAAAGTTTATCGTGTTAGCACCACCAAAAAAAAAAATCTCAATTTAAAAAAATAAATCAAATCTGTATTTTTATAAAGTGCTAGCTGTCACGTGTAAGCACAGAAATTTTCAATAGACAAATTATTTAAAACAGAAAATTCACAAGAAAAAACTACCATTTCAAGTTTTAAAAACTGGAAACCGTACATAACTATTGCCATATTTAAATCGTTTAATTATCTTTTTTGATGACAAGGGAAACCCGCTGCCGCTACCCTTTTGGGTGTGCATAGTAGGGGTGTGTATCGATCGGTTCAGTTCGGTTATAAGTATTATTGGTTCGGTTTATCGGTTTTCGGTTTTTAAATATGCTAAACCGATAACCAAACTAATAAGATATTTGTTATCGGTTTTCGGTTTATCGGTTTTAGGTCTTTAACGGTTCGGTTTTCGGTTTAACCAATAAGAAAATGCTTTCAAAACAAATATATGACTTGTCCAATAATTTGACGCGATACGCATACATCGAAATAATCATTCCAAATGGAACAACAAGGACCAACTTGTTGTATTTTGGTCATCACAACAAAGACTTGGTTAATTTTCGATCACTATAATATATATAAAACGAGGTCCCCTTTATGCAATAAAGAGAATCAAATAAAACCAAATCATAGACAAAAGTCAAAACAGTAGCAAATGAGGCCATGCTTATGGTAACTAAATGAAGTTCTTACGTTATTTAAAAAAAAACACACACACACACACAAAATTTGAATTCCTGACGTTAATCAAATTGCAGATATTTACAATCGTGCAAAAGCTAATATTAGTCAATTATAAACTAACTAAAGTAAATAAGTAATACTAAAAAGTAAAACCTAAAGGTTAAATAACTAAAAGTAGAGAGGAGAGTTAATTGTTAAGTAGTGTTAATTATTGCGTAGGGTTTTATATTTTTAGTCTAATATACTACTAATTATATTAATATTTTTTTTAAATATATTATATATATGTATAACTAAAAATTAAAATAGTAAATTATTATATTCTTATGGGTTATCAGTTAACCCAATAACCCAATATTAAAAACCAATAACGAACCGATAACCCAATAAATTTTTTTTGTAAAACCATTAAATAACCGTTATCCTAATAACCCAATAACAATAAACCAATAACACTTTTTTCGGTTTGGTTTATCGGTCGGTTCGGTTTTTGCACACCCCTAGTGCATAGGGTAAAACCCTCACTCCTATACAATA
Organism: Solanum stenotomum; assembly: GCF_019186545.1. Lineage (NCBI taxonomy): Eukaryota > Viridiplantae > Streptophyta > Magnoliopsida > Solanales > Solanaceae > Solanum > Solanum stenotomum. Next base: position 372,346 of record NW_026021534.1, on the reverse strand, counting down.
ACACGCAAACCACATCGGAGAGGTAACTCGCACTAGGCAAGCCCAGTGCGACAAACTTGAGACCTCCAACATAGAATTCCCAAGCCCAAATCACTAGGCCACCCAAAAGGGATTTAAACCGTTAAATTATCTTATCCTTCTTCTACTATATCAATTTTTTTCATTTTCAAAACAAACCAATCAATCATTTTCTAGTGAGGAACTTCTTTGCAAACTACATCTGATAACATAGATTAGTTCATTTAGACTTGCAACTGAAACTCTTCTTATGGATTTAGAGCTTGATACTTTGAATAGTGTTAGATATGAGCCTTACGCTCAGATTTTCAGGCCTAATAAGTAATAACTTTATTTTTTGTCAGTCGGGTGTTGGCAACACAGGGTCATTATATCAAGGGTGTTGAGCTGATTGATTCTGTTCATGATGGTGTTTGTAAAGAAGCTTAGAATGCATGGTGGATGAATTGGAGGCTCACTTCTAGAGTCCTCTGTAATAAGTGCCACTAAAACTTAAAGATAAGTTCTACAAAGTGATGGTTAGATCAACTATGTTATATGGGACAGAGTGTTGGCCTATCAAAAACTCCCATGTTCAGGAGATGGAAGTTGTGGAAATGAGGATGCTGATAGGATTAGAAATGAAGATGTCCGAGACAAGGTGGAGTGGGCCCCGTGGTGGACAAGATGAGAAAAGCAAAGCTCAAATGATGCGAGCACATGAAGAGGAGAGGCACATATGCCCTACCTAGTGAAGAGGTAGGAGAGGTAGGTGTGATTTCCTACCAGTAGAAGGTCCACACGGATTGTTTTGTTATTGTAAGTTCTATTATTATGTGTTTGATTCTCCTATGTGGTTTGCAAGCTATTGCATAAAAGCGGGGTTTTACCCTGTGTGCACCCAAAGGGTAGCGGCTACGGGTTTCCCTTGTCATAAAAAAAATTTATTATATGTGTTTGAGAAGCTTAAAATTGGGTTTGCATACAAGGCGATTGTTTAAATGTTTATGCATGTTTTTTATTTGTTAATTCATGCTAGTTATTTTTGTTATTGTAAGCTTTGTGATTTTATGTAGAAAATGGTCAAAAGCCTCCCAATCTATGGTCGGATTTCCAACTACGCACTCATACTTCACGGGAGTCCTATTACCCCCCTGAACTATTTTATAAGGAAATAAATTTCACCCTAAAATGACAAAGTCACTCATGTGTTTTGTGGTGTAACACATGCATATGCCATGTCAATGCCACCTAATAAAAATAATAAATGAATTATTTTTCCTACTTTTTATTATTATTATATGCCCCACTAGAAACCTTCCATTATCATTAAGAACATCACCATTATCAAACCCACTTCCCATCTATTGACATTCCGGCAAGAGAAAAGACATTAAAATTTTTTTCGACGAGTAAAAGTTTCTAGACCAATATCTTTATCCTATTCTCCACAATTTCTCTCAAAGTTCATTGCTACACATTTTACTCATGTTGGGGGTTTATGAAGGGATATACCAAAAGTAGTATATGGGCATGCCATAAATTTTCAATTCAATTTCTTTCTTATCTTAATGTTGGTGAAAGTAGCAACCCAAATTAAAACATTGAAATTAATCTAACTGAAAAAAATTATGATCCAATTGAATTTTCTATGCCCCATTTTGAAAATATCTCAATTTGTGGTTAAATTCAAGAATGTGAAATTAGAATTAACGTTTGAGAGAGAGTTTGAAAATTTTGTGTTTGTTTGAAATGAGTTTCGGTAAAAAATATTGATTTTTTAAATTCTTTATTATACTACTTTGATTTGGGAGTAATAAATAAATTTATTTAAAGGTTCTTTGATTATGGGTAAGAGACGGTTAATATGTAGAATTCCTGAAGAAATTTGTGATGAAAAATAAAAATAAGGGAAAATGCATAAGTATCCCCCAGCCTATGTCCGAAATCCCTGATACACACCTAACCTTAACTAAGGTCCTATTACCTCCCCCCGAACTTATTTTATATATAATTTCTACCCCTTTTCAGCCTACGTGGCACTATCCTTGAAAAATTGTCAACACACGTTGGTCCCACAAAATAGTGCCACGTAGGCCGAAAAGGGTTAGAAAATTATATATAAAATAAGTTCGGGGGGGGGGGGATAATAGGATCTTAGTAAAGGTTAGGTGTGTCTCAGGGATTTTTGGCATAGGCTGGGGGTACTTATGAAGAATTGCAGTGAAGTTTGGAATAGAAGGTACCAGATTTTAGTATTCTTCCCCAACCACTACCATTCCGAGAAGTCAAAACAGTTATATTCACTCAGTTTTCAAAATGCAACGTGAAGGTTCATAAGACTTGACACATGCACAAGCTAAACCAGACAATGAATAAGGCCCATAACAAGTATCTTAAAGCTACTGCCAGGCTGAGAGTTCATTTATCAGACTCAAGAAATGAGAAACTAAGCAGAGAGGATGAAAGATGGGTTAAGTACATTACACCATAATCATAATTTATGAACTTAAGAGATTCTAGCTAGATTGTTAGCTAAGTCCAAGAAATGCACATCATGGTTGCTTTCCTGAAACCAAAGCGCAAACAGAATATAAACAGTACCTGTTGAATATTTGAGTGAAAAAGGAGGGATGAGCCCTCACAAGATCCATCTTTCATCCTTGAGTGAATGCGACTGATATCAAAAAAATTGTCAGCCTTCCCTTCAAAATTTTCAAAGAGCACGTGACATAGCTGAGCAAACTTCTCTGACTTGACAATATCAAGAAGCATGTGCAGACAGAACTCTGTCACTGTTTGATTTTTTGGCTCATCCACTGATCCATTAGGCACTGCTTTTGTTCCATTCTGGATTCCATGAGATACAGAATGTGACATGGCAGAGAACCTCGGTTCCCATCTTCACAACATTTTCCAGATTCCTGAAAAAACAAGCAACAAGCTATCAAAGAACAATTAACAGCAAAGGAAATAGTAGATTACTATTGTATATTAAGTTGTCCAGATACTTGCAACAGAAGTACCTTAACTTCAACAGCACAACTGGCTTCTGAATGTGATGTCAGTGCCTCTTGAATGCATCCTGTCAAACCACCATCACTCTCTAATGATTGAAGCATCTGCTTCAGAGCAGCACCATTCCAATTTCTAACAAGCAAATCACTGGAATCATTCAGAAGACCATGTGGTTCCATATGAGCTACATTAGCTTGCGTGCAAGAACTTTTGTTAAGAGCTGTATCTAGTGGTTCATTCATCGACTGCATAAAATCAAGCAAACCAGTTGTCTTTTTATCAGGTAAACAATTATATTAATGAAAAGGACAAAATTAGCCATATACAAGTATACCAACAAGTAAAATCCTACAACACGACATATGTACAAAGAGAATACCAAAAAG